>NW_025801523.1:0-1693 GCF_021613505.1 Equus quagga | reverse complement strand
AATCTCCCTTGGGAAGCTGAAACACCCCCCCCCCCCCCCCCCCCCCCCCAGCCCTAACACAGCACTGCCTCTCTAAAGGCTCTCCAGGTTCAAACTTGAGAAAAAAGCTATAAAAAGCACTCTCCCCCTTTGCGCCCAAGGTCCTCACCCACAGTGCCTGCTTCCATCTCTGCTTCTCTGGTGCCCACTGTGCATCAAAGGCAGTTTTCCCTGTGTGGTGGAGCTTGCTCCGTGCTAATTCTTTCTCCCTCCCCCTGAACTAGCCAAATGCAATGCAAAGTTTCTTCTACCTTCTCCCCCCCAAACAGATGACATTCTTTTATTATGAACGCTGAAATCGACGCCTGGAATCTCCGGATATAAAATGTATTGCCCCATGCTTCAAAAACTGCAGTGTAAGTGAGGAAGAGGACACGGAGTGGAGTAGTTGGAAGGAATGCATGGTTTGAAGAATCATATTTACCAGGCTGAAAAATAATTCTCACTCCCCCCCCCCCCCGCCCCCACCTCGAAGCTGGGGCTCCTGAAGGGGTCTAAAGCCCTGGCTAACCCCGGAAAGTTAACTGCCAAGTCTCCACCAGTGGTTGCTGCTGGCACCGAGGGGATGGAGCTGAGCCGTCAGGAAAAATGCAGAGGCTTTGCGGGCCTCCAAGTACCAAGAGAACAGAGAGGAGGGGTCCACGCCCGTGGAGTTGGGCAGTTCTGTAAGCCCAACGCCAACAAGAAGCCCAGGGTGCCGCTGCTGGTGGTAAGGTGGGGGAGGAAAGGGAGAGAGGAGGAGAGGAGCAAGCTCTGCATCGGGTGGCGTAGGGGTGGGGGAAGGGGATATTCTGAAAGTGATGTACTCCCTAATGCAGGAATCCTAGCCTGCCGAGGAAGGTCCCGGGGGCCCCCAACACAGCCCCAGAGCACACTCTCGGGAGGGGGACGGATGCATCCGAGTAAAGGACAGAGGGAGTTTTGGCCGCCCTAAGAACCCAGGAACCCCTGGTTTCTGCAGTTGGTAACAGCCTGGAGCCGGATGGGGGAGAAGGATGCAGTAAGACATGGGGGAGGGGGTAAAGCTGATGGGCTTCTGTAGGAAGATCCCGACAGCGCTGCCCTTCCCAGTGCAACCCGGCGAGGGGCCCCGACTCTGCCGGCCCTGGGAGACGGGGGCTGGGGAGGCTGCACCACGGAAGGGGCGCCGAGGGCAGGCTGGTGTCCCCAACGCAGCCGAGAGCCGAGGAGAGCGAGGGCGTGTGGGGGTGGGGGCCAGCGGTCCTCAGTTCTCTTCGGGGACCCCAGGTAAACACGGGAGAAGGAAGCAAGACTTCCAAACACCTGTCCAAAACAGGGAGGGCAGACGCCCGGCTCCGTGCCCCTCGAGCCCCGCCGCGCACTCTGCGGCAAAGCCCCTGACCGGAGACGGGCGAGCTCCGCTCCGGGGTCCCGAGGCGAGAAGGGGAAGCCGGCGGGCGAGGAGCGGCGCCGGGGCGGGGGCTCTGGGGCGACTTACGGCAGCGGCGGCGAGGGAGGCAGCGGCGGCCCTAGCGCGGGGCCCGGGAGGCGCGGCCGGACTGCAGAGGCGCCGAGGCTGCGGCGGGCGGGACTGCGGTGGGCGCCATCTTGGAGCGCTCCCCGCGCCCGCCCCCCGCGCCGCCGGAGTCCTTGCATAATTGATGACTCGCGCCCGCCGCGCGCCGCCGCGCGC
>NW_025801522.1:0-6894 GCF_021613505.1 Equus quagga | reverse complement strand
AATGCCCAGAAATTTAAAATTATTTCTGCCCCTTGAATTTTTTTTATTAATGTTATGATAGATTACAACCTTGTGAGATTTCAGTTGTACATTTTTGTTAGTCATGTTGTGGGTACACCCCTTTCCCCTTTGTGCCCTCCCCCCACCCCCCCCTTTTCCCTGGTAACCACCAATCAGATCTCCTTATCAATATACTAACTTCCACCTATGAGTGGAGTCATATAGAGTTCGTCTTTCTCTGACTGGCTTATTTTGCTTAACATAATACCCTCGAGGTCCATCCACGTTGCTGTGAATGGGCCAATTTTGTCTTTTTTTATGGCTGAGTAGTATTCCATTGTGTATATATACCACATCTTCTTTATCCAATCATCAGTTTCTGGGCATGTAGGTTGGTTCCACGTCTTGGCTATGGTAAATAATGCTGCAATGAACATAGGGGTGCAACGGACTCTTGAGATTTCTGATTTCAGGTTCTTAGGATAAATACCCAGTAATGGGATGGCTGGGTCATAGGGTATTTCTATTTTTAACTTTTTGAGAAATCTCCATACTGTTTTCCATAGTGGCTGTACCAGTTTGCATTCCCACCAACAGTGTATGAGCGTTCCTTTTTCTCCACAACCTCTCCAACATTTGTCACTCTTGGTTTTGGATGTTTTTGCCAATCTAACGGGTGTAAGGTGATATCTTAGTGTAGTTTTGATTTGCATTTCCCTGATGATTAGCGATGATGAACATCTTTTCATGTTTCTATTGGCCCATATTCATATTTTCTTTTGAGAAATGTCTGTTCATGTCCTCTGCCCATTTTTTGATCGGGTTGTTTGTTTTTTTGTTGTTAAGCCGTGTGAGTTCTTTGTATATTATGGAGATTAACCCTTTGTCGGATAAATGGCTTGTAAATATTTTTTCCCAATTAGTGAGCTGTTTTTTTGTTTCAATCCTATTTTCCCTTGCCTTGAAGAAGCTCTTTAGTCTGATGAAGTCCCATTTGTTTATTCTTTCTGTTGTTTCCCTCAACTGAGGAGTTATAGTGTCCAAAAAGATTCTTTTGAAACTGATGTCAAAGAGTGTACTGCCTATATTCTCTTCCAAAAGACTTATTGTCTCAGGCCTAATCTTTAGGTCTTTGATCCATTTTGAGTTTATTTTGGTGTGTGATGAAAAAGAATGGTCAATTTTCAATCCTTTGCATGTGGCTGTCCAGTTTTCCCAGCACCATTTGTTGAAGAGACTTTCTTTTCTCCTTTGTAGGCCCTCTGCTCCTTTGTCGAAGATTAGCTGTCCATAGATGTGTGGTTTTATCTCTGGGCTTTCAATTCTGTTCCATTGATCTGTGGACCTGTTTTTGTACCAGTACCATGCTGTTTTGATCACTGTAGCTTTGTAGTATGTTTTGAAATTGGGGATTGTGATTCCGCCGGCTTTGTTTTTCTTGCTCAGGATTGCTTTAGCAATTTGCGGTCTTTTGTTGCCCCATATGAATTTTAGGATTGTTTGTTCAATTTCTGTGAAGAATGTTCTTGGGATTCTGATTGGGATAGCATTGAATCTGTATATTGCTTTAGGTAGTATGGACATTTTAACTATGTTTATTCTTCCAATCCATGTGCATGGTATGTCTTTCCATCTCTTTATGTCATCGTCAATTTCTTTCAAGAAAGTCTTGTAGTTTTCATTGTATAGATCCTTCACTTCCTTGGTTAAGTTTATCCTAAGGTATTTTATTCTTTTCGTTGCGATTGTGAATGGGATTGAGTTCTTGAGTTCTTTTTCTGTTAGTTCATTGTTAGTGTATAGAAATGCTACTGATTTATGCACGTTGTTTTTATACCCTGCTACTTTGCTGTAGTTGTTGATTATTTCTAATAGTTTTTCTATGGATTCTTTGGGGTTTTCTATATATAAGATCATGTCGTCTGCAAACAGCGAGAGTTTTACTTCTTCGTTACCTATTTGGATTCCTTTTATTTCTTTTTCCTGCCGAATTGCTCTGGCCAGCACCTCCAGTACTATGTTGAATAGGAGTGGTGAAAGTGGGCACCCTTGTCTTGTTCCTGTTCTCAGAGGGATGGCTTTCAGTTTTTGTCCATTGAGTATGATGTTGGCTGTGGGTCTGTCATATATGGCCTTTATTATGTTGAGGTACTTTCCTTCTATACCCATTTTATTGACGGTTTTTATCATAAATGGGTGTTGGATCTTGTCAAATGCTTTCTCTGCATCTATTGAGATGATCATGTGGTTTTTGTTTTTCATTTTGTTGATGTAGTGTATCACGTTGATTGACTTGCAGATGTTGAACCATCCCTGTGTCCCTGGTATAAATCCCACTTGATCATGGTGTATAATCTTTTTGATGTATTGCTGTAATCGGTTTGCCAAAATTTTGTTGAGGATTTTTGCATCTATGTTCATCAGTGATATTGGCCTGTAGTTCTCCTTCTTTGTGTTGTCCTTGTCTGGTTTGGGGATCAGAGTGATGTTGGCTTCATAGAATGTGTTAGAGAGTGCTCCATCTTTCTCAATTTTCTGGAACAGTTTGAGAAGAATAGGTATTAAGTCTTCTTTGAATGTTTGGTAGAATTCTCCAGAGAAGCCGTCCGGTCCTGGACTCTTATTTTTGGGGAGGTTTTTGATTACCGTTTCTATTTCCTTACTTGTGATTGGCCTATTCAGATTCTCCATTTCTTCCTGATTCAGTTTGGGGAGATTGTAGGAGTCTAGGAATTTGTCCATTTCTTCCAGGTTGTTCAATTTGTTGGCATATAGTTTTCATAGTATTCTCTTATGATCTCTTGTATTTCATTGGTATCTGTTGTGATTTCTCCTCTCTCATTCCTAATTTTATTTATTTGCGATTTCTCTCTTCTTTTCTTGGTGAGTCCGGCTAGGGGTTTGTCAATTTTGTTAATTCTTTCGAAGAACCAACTCTTTGTTTCATTGATCCTTTCTATTGTCTTTTTTGTTTCAATATCGTTTATTTCTGCTCTTATTTTTATTATTTCCCTCCTTCTACTGACTCTGGGCTTTGTTTGTTCTTCTTTTTCTAGTTCTGTTAGGTGTCGTTTGAGGTTGCTTATGTGAGCTTTTTCTTGTTTAGTGAGGTGAGCCTGTATTGCGATGAATTTCCCTCTTAGGACTGCTTTTGCTGCATCCCAAATGATTTGGTATGTTGTGTTCTCATTTTCATTTGTCTCCAGATAATATTTGATTTCTTCTTTAATTTCTTCAATGATCCATTGTTTGTTCAGAAGCGTGTTGTTTAGTCTCCACATTTTTGCACCTTTCTCTGCTTTATTCTTGTAGTTGATTTCTAGTTTCATAGCATTATGATCAGAAAAGATGCTTGATATTATTTCAACTCTCTTGTATTTATTGATGTTTGCTTTGTTTCCCAAAATATGGTCAATCCTTGAGAATGTTCCATGTGCACTTGAGAAGAATGTGTAACCTGCTGTTTTTGGATGAAGTGTTCTATATATATCTATTAAGTCCATCTGGTCTAATTTTTCATTTAATTCTATTATTTCCTTGTTGATTTTCTTTCTGGATGTTCTGTCCATTGGTGTTAATGGTGTGTTGAGGTCCCCTACTATTATTGTATTGTTGATGTCTTCTTTTAGTTCTATTAAGAGTTGCTTTACAAATTTTGGTGCTCCTGTGTTGGATGCATATATATTTATAAGTGTTATGTCTTCTTGGTGGAGAGTCCCTTTTATCATTATATACTGTCCCTCTTTGACTTTCTTTATCTGTTTTGCTTTGAAATCTACCTTGTCTGATATTAGTATAGCGACACCTGCTTTCTTTTGTTCATTATTAGCTTGGAGTATTGTTCTCCATTCCTTCACTCTGAGTCTGTGTTTGTCTTTGGGGCTGAGGTGTGTTTCCTGGAGGCAGCATATTGTTGGGTCTTGTTCTTTGATCCATCCTGCCACTCTGTGTCTTTTGATTGGGGAGTTCAATCCATTTACATTTAGAGTGATTATTGAGATGTGGGGGCCTACCACTACCATTTTATGTCTTGTTTTCCAGTTTTCTTCAATTTCCTTTGTTTCTCATCCCATGGTTTAATCTGTTCTGATGAAGAGCTGCTACTCTCTGTTGTTGTCCTTCTACTTATCTCCTCTGCTCTTTGTTTTGTAGCCCCTTTCCTTTTTTTGATTTTTCAGGAATGAGGGTTTTCCTGAGGATTTCCTGAAGAGGAGGTTTTGTGGCAATGAACTCACTTAATTTTTGTTTATCTGGGAAAGTTTTTATTTCTCCATCATATTTGAAGGATATTTTTGCTGGGTAGAGAATTCTCGGCTGTAGATTTTTGTCCTTCAGATTTTTGAATATATCATTCCACTCTCTTCTAGCCTGTAAAGTTTCTGCTGAGAAATCTGCTGATAGCCTGATGGGGGTTCCTTTGTAGGTTAGTTTCTTTTGCCTGGCTGTCCTTAGTATTTTCTCCTTGTCATTGACGTTTGCTAGCTTCACTACTATATGCCGTGGAGTTGGTCTTCTTGCATTGATAAAGTTTGGAGATCTATTGGCTTCTGTCACCTGAAGATCCATCTGTCTCACCAGATTTGGGAAGTTCTCAGCCATTATTTCATTGAATAGGCTTTCGGCCCCTTTCTCCTTCTTTCTCCCTCTGGTATACCTATAATCCTTACGTTGCATCTCCTAATTGTGTCTGATAATTGTCAGAGAGTTTCTTAATTTCTTTTTAGTCTTACTTCTCTCTCCTCCTCTGCCTGCAGCAATTCTATATTGCCATCTTCCAAATTGCTAATTCTTTCCTCCATATTATCGGCCCTACTGTTCAGTGCATCTAGATTTTTCTTAACCTCCTCTATTGTGTTCTTCATTTCCAATATTTCTGTTTGGTTCTTCTTTATTGTATCAAACTCTTTTGTGACATAGCTCCTGAACTCGTTGAGTTGTCAGTCAGAATTCTCTCTTAACTCAGTGAGTATTTTAATGATGGCTGTTTTGAAGTCATCATTTAGGTTATATATGTCATTTTCTTTGGGATTGTTTTCTGTGTATTTGTTATTTTCCTTCTGTTCTGGAGATTTAATGTATTTTTTCATATTGCTTGATGTTGTTGATTTGTGCCTCCGCATAGAGATAGAGTTTCGTTGCTCCTTTCACTTGTTTCTGCTGCTGCGGTGGGGGAGCAGCTGTTTATACTGCACCAACCAGGAACCCTATCTGCAGTTGCTAACTGGGCCTGGGCCCCTCCTCGTAGTCACAGTGGTCCTTTGGATTCCCTCCGCTGCCGTGGGGGCTGCCACAGGGGGGCTTCAGGTTGCTGGTGCCTACTGTTGCAGCCCGCCTAGACGTGCTCCCTCCTTGGGGTCTGCAATGGTGTTATGGGCTTTTCCACTGGCCAGGGGTAGGATCACTTATATTTGTCACTCTGTCACTGTCAGCACCCACAAAATCTCACTTGTCCACTATGCGTCGCAGCAGAGCTATTGGCATCTTCTACAGTCAGTGGTTAGTTCACCGAGCCATGCTACTTTTGTCCCGGGGTCTTCCAGCCTTGTGGCTGCCAGATGGGTGCTTTCTACTAGTGCTGTGCAGAGGCTTTCGCTGAGGCTGCTGTGAGCCTGTAGGGTTTCCCCCTAGGCTACGGAGCTGGGTCTCTGGAACTCCCCCCAGCCCCAGTCCTGTTCCCCAGGAACTCGGGGAGCCCTTTGCCCTGTCTTGGGGGATAGCCAGAGATCCTGATGTCAGTGGTAGCTGGTCAGCTGCTGCCCTGCCTGATATTCTTCTCTCCGGGACCCTCCTGGTGTTGTGGATGCTCAGCGTAGCCCCTCCACTAATAGCAGACAGAGAGTTTTGTCTGCTGCCCGGGCAGAACTCTGGATCTTCCCCTCTGGGGTGTGGAGCCGGCCTCTGAAGCTTCACCCAGACCCAGTCCTCTCAGAGATCTCCGAGATCTCCAGCAATCCCTAGCCCCACGGGGTGGGCAACGGCAGCTGGGGGGTCAACTTGCCCTCTGGGATTCTCTCCGGGTCTTTCCCGGAGCTGTGGATGCTGGGCGTAGCCCCTCCACTAATGGCAGACAGAGAGTTTTGTCTGCTGCCCGGGCAGAACTCTGGAGCTTCCCCTCTGGGCCACGGAGTGGGCCTCTGGAGCTTCACCCAGCCCCAGTCCTCTCCAAGATCTCCGGCAATCCCTAGTCCCACGGGGCGGGCAACAGCAGCTGGGGGTCACCCTGCCCTCTGGGGTCCTGTCCAGGACTATCCCAGAGTTGTGAATGCTAGGCGTGGCCCCTCCGCTAATGGCAGACAGAGAGTTTTGTCTGCTGCCGGGGCAGAACTCTGGAGCTTCCCCTCCGGGGCGCAGAAGCCGGCCTCTGGAGCTTCACCCAGCCCCAGTCCGCTCCGAGATCTCTGGCAATCCTTAGCCCCACGGGGCGGGCAACGGCAGCTGGAGGTCACCTCGCCCTCTGGGAATCTCTCCGGGACTTTCCCGGAGTTGTGAATGCTGTCAGTTTCCTCTTTTTTAATGCTTGGTTCCTCTGCTCTAAACTTTTGCTTTGTGTTTACCATGAGATTTGTATAAAACGTCTCATAGATAAAATAGTCCTTTTTCTGCAGATGCTTTCTTATCTTCATTTGCCTGTACTACTTCTAAGAATTCACTACACTGAGCTCCTGTGCATTACCAGAAAGACATTTTCCATGAGTTACCTTCTGTTTCATCATTGCCATTTTGCAGGCAGGATTAATACTCTACCTTCAGACCAAATGTCAGGATAATGTTGCCATATGCAATAAGTTAATACAGAAGTTTATTCTCCAAAATACTTTCTAAAGAGAACAGGCCAAGGGAAAGCTTATTCATGTGGCTTGTGCAAAGGACCACAGCCTGGCCATTTAATATGTG
>NW_025801521.1:0-1016 GCF_021613505.1 Equus quagga | reverse complement strand
CTTCTAGTAGAAAACCAGGCACCTTGCTCATGGCCATGTGGCATAGCTGCCTATTTGCAAGAAGCATGTGTGACTGGGCAAGGGCAACACACAAAACAAGAAACAAATGGGATTGCATCCAACGCAGAAGCTTCTGCCCAGCCGAGGAAACCATCCACTCAATGCAAAGACAGCACAACAACTGCGAGTGGATGTTTCAAACCACACATTGGAGAAGGACTGAATAGCCAAAAGAGCCAACAACCACACATGCCAACACAAGAGAAAAAACAAAAAGCCCATTAAAACCTGGGCAAAAGATGGAAACAGAGTTTTACCAAATAAGATAGAAAGATGGCCAACAGCTGTCTGAACACATGTTCATAATCATTACGTCTAAGGCCAATGCAAATCCAAATGGCAATGAGATAACAGCACATTGTGGTCAGAATGCCCATAAGGAACAAGACAGGAAACAAGTGTCGGAGGGGAGGTGGAGAGAAGGGAAGCCTCCTGCACCGTTGGTGGGAGTGTAAGCCGGTGCGGGAACTACGCAAAGCGGTGTGGAATTTCCGCAGAAATTTCAGAATCCATCTACCATATGATCCAGCTATTCCTCTGCGGCGTATTTATCCGAAGAACTTGGAAACACCAACGCATAGGAATCCCTGCACCGCTGTGTTCACCACAGCCTTAATCCTGATGTCCAGGACTTGGATATTGCCCTGGGGCCCATCAAGGGACGAATGGAGAAGGAAGATTGGCTATAGCCACACAATGGGATAGCACTCAGCTGCAAGAAAGGGTGCAGTCCAGCCATTTGTGACACCAGAATGGCTCCTGAGGGTATGAGGGGAACTGAAAGAAGCCCCAGGGAGAAAGTCAAATACCGTAGGATCTCACTTACAAGGAGAAGAGTAAAATAAGGAGAAACAAACAGGTAGCACATGACAAGGGATTGGGGGTTCCCAGAGGGAATCGGTGGCAGAAGACAGTGGAAGAAAGAGTTGATTAGGCACCAGTGTGTGGTATGGGCA
>NW_025801520.1:0-2279 GCF_021613505.1 Equus quagga | reverse complement strand
AGAAGCCCCAAGGGAACTTTCTGGGTCAGGGTTGCAATCCAGCCCATTACTCAGCTACACTTTGACCAGTGACAGGATTGCATTCAATTCCTTCCCCTCTGTTCTCGGGTGAGAGGAAAAGGCCATTTCACCTGAGTCCATGAGATGGGAAACACCCAAACCAAACTTAGGTCCTAGCAAGGAGAAAGCCATCAGTACTCAAATAACTCCCTGTTCTAGGATTTAATTTTCTTATTAATAGACTGTACTTTTTAGAGTAGTTTTAAGTTTACAGAAAAATTCAGCATGGGGCTGGCCCAGTGGCATAGTGGTTAAGTTCGTATGTTCCACTTTGGTGGCCCGGGTGTCCCAGGCTCGATCCCGGGTGCAGACCTATGTACCACTGATGAAGCCATGCTGTGGCGGTGTCCCACATACAAAATATAGGAAGATTGGCACAGATGTTAGCTCAGCAGCAGTCTTCCTCAAGCAAAAAGAGGAAGATTAGCAATACATGTTAGCCCAGGGCCAATCTTCCCCACCATAAAAAAAAATACATATATATATATATTCAGCAGATAGCGCAAGTTCCAATATTCCCCCTCATACCCAAGTTCACATACACTTTCCCTTGTTATCAATATCTTGCATTTGTGAGAGACATTGCTTATGTTTGATGAGTCAACATTGATACAATATTATAAAGTAAACAGCTTATATTAGGGTTCGCTCTGTGTGTTTTATCTTTATTGGGCTTTGACGAATGTATAAGGACATCTATCCACTGTTACAGTATCATACAGCATAATTTCTCTGCTCTAAAAATCCTCTGTGCTCCTATTCATTCCTCCCTCCCTCTGCCCAAGTCCCGGTAACTACTGAAGTTTTTACCATCTCCTTGGTTTTGCCTTTTCCAGAATGTCACATAATTGGAATCATACAGTATGCAGCCTTTTCCAATTGGCTTCTTTTACTAAGGAATATGCATTTAAGATTCCTCCATTTTTTTTTTCATGGCTTGATAGTTCATTTCTTTTTTATTGCTGAATAATATTCCATTGTTTGAATAGACAATGTTTTGTTTATCCATTTCTTTCTTGAAGGGCATCTTGTTTATTTGCCAGCTTTTCCAATAATGAATAAAGCTGATATAAACATTCATCTGTAGGTTTTGTGTGGATATAAGTTTTCAATTCATTCAAGTATATACCAAGCAGTGACATTGCTGGACCTTAGGCCAAAAATGTCCAGCTTTGTGAGACACTTCCAAACTCTCCTCCAAAGTGGCTGCACTGTCTTGCATTCCCAACAGCGATGGATGAAGGTTCCTGTTGCTCCATGTCCTCCTCAGCATTTGCAGTTGTCAGTGCTCTGGGTTTTGGCCATTTTAATAGGCATGTACTGGTATCTGGTTGTTGTTTTTAATTTGCATTTCCCTGATGGCAAGGATGTTGAGCATTTTCTGTGTGCTCATTTGCCATCTGTGTATGAAAGGGCTGAAACAGAATGGACTGCAGGAAAAGAGATGTCTGGGATGACAGGAAGGTGGAGGCAGAGGTGATCTTCAAGGCTGACTAGGCACTGACTATGCCCTCTGTCAGGTAAATTGTGGTCTACCTAACATTGAGCTTTGAGTGAAAACTCCATAGTATCTGGTTGTGCACACATATATCTTATTGAGGATTGAGTTTTTATATATATTTTTACTGAAGGATGCCGTAAGCTCTACGTATAAACAGGTTGCTGTACAGCAGGTGAGGACGGTGTCAGAGATGATGAGAGTCTATCTTGAGTGGATGGTGTCTGCCACACAAGCGGCATGTGTTTCCTATCACCAGAGACAGAAACCTAAACACTTCTGCCACTGCGTCTTGGAATTGGAGTCTCCAAGGAAAACACAACGCAGCCAAGCACTGGGTGGAACAATGCTTTACTCACATAGAGAAGACAGAGCAAGATCAGCTTCAGCGGTAGGCATTGGCCCCCATGGCCAGCGGGTTCCCCCTGGCAGCTGAAGCAGGGCCGTTGGCCTGCACCCACCCCTCTCATGCCGTAGAAGAAAGAACCTGACCCCCTCTGCAGGGGACAAGTATAGCAGTGGAGTTGGCCAGCTGCCATATGACGCCCAAGCTTAAGCAGAACGAAGGAAAACACATTGAGACTGGAATGGGAAAAGATAGTCCCAGAAGAGGTGACAAGTCCAGCACAGGCTGTGCAGACTCCTTACCTCTTGGTGAGGAAGTGTTCCCTGCCCAAGACTCCTTCCTAAGTGGCCCAGTGGGGGTGCACAGACCACAGGC
>NW_025801519.1:0-1467 GCF_021613505.1 Equus quagga | reverse complement strand
CCTGGGGTCCGAGCTCTGGGAACCCCGAGGCTCTGAGACAGTAGCTGCCCCTCAGAGGTCCCAAGTAGAGAACTCCCCAGGCTTTCCCAAACTAACCTCGGTGCCCCCTGGCTGGAAATCTTCCTTTAGGGCTCAATGTCCTACTTCCCTCTTGCAGCCAAGCAGCTGTGAAGAGAAAAGAGGAGGAAGCGCCAGGGAACCCAGAGCCACCAGACAGTGACGCCACAGAGCCACAGCCATCACACCTGCACAGGTAAAGGACATGCAACCAAATCCCCGTCACCCCAGCACAGCCACGCACCTGTCACAGCCTCGCAGCCACACCCACGGCACGGAGGCGCATCCCACCACTCACTCGCGTCTCTCACACACACCCCGCCACACGCTGCCTGTCTGTCCCCACAGACACACACCGTCCTCTGCCGTTCAGGCCCGAGAGTCCCGTGAGGACTGGCGTCCCTACTACCGGCCTCCACGCTGTGAGCGCTCCCACTGCCACCCCACCTGGTTCACGTCGGGCTCTGAAGTGACTCGCTTCACAGGATTCCCGCATCCTGTGCTAATACATCCACAAATGAGCTCCACTCACCCTGCAAAGAGGGAGAACCGCGCGAAAACCGAATGGAAGCCGAAGATCTGGCGTGACCGCTGCCCTCTGGGAAGTGTCGCTCCAACCTGAACATCCCTGGGCGCGGCGGCTCGTCAGAAAGGCCGCCGAAGCGCGGAAGTCCCGCGAGAACGGCAGCGCGAGAACCGCCCGGAGCCCGGCCCGAGCGCAGGTCTCTCCGCCAGGAGCGCGACGCGAGGGCGCGTGCGCGGGCACGGAGCCTGCGAGGAGGCCGCTGGTGCGCGTGCTCGGTCCAGAGGTGCCGCTGCGCCCAGGAGGACGAGCAGGGCAGCCTGGCGCCGCTCCGAGCGTCCGGCCTGTGCGCGCAGAGCCGCGGGGGAGGATCGGCGGGGCGGCCCCGGGGCGAGAACGCACGGCGGGTGTGAGCTCTGAGGGCGGGGCCCCGGGCGAGTCCCCTCAGGCGGCTGCAGCCTGGGGACAGCATACGGGGCAAGCAACTCTTGATTCGTTTAAATGGTGTGTAGGAGTGAAGTAATACACATTTACTTAATTCTCTAGGCTAAGCTATAATAGTCAAAATGGAATGAATAATTAAATGTAAAAGCGATCTGGAGATACACCTGCATATGTTTTTGTAATATTAAGTTAGGGACAGATTTTCCAACCATAACTGAAGAGAGAAATGCTAAATAAATACTGAGATTTGACTTGATAATTATGTGTGAACATCCGAATCATCTAAATGACAATCAATCAATGAAATAAAAATTGATGCAAGACAAAAATTCAATAACTTGACTCATATAATGAACAGACAATCTCAAGGCACTGTGTTTTTGTCGCTCACAATAGTGGTCACTAGTCTAAGAGGAGAGTAGCAATAACTATAGAAATATAAA
>NW_025801518.1:0-2214 GCF_021613505.1 Equus quagga | reverse complement strand
AACTGAAAGATTTTCCTCTAAGATCAGGAAGAAGACAAGGATGTCCACTTTTGCCACTTTTATTCAACATAGTAAGACAGTCCTAGTGAGAGCAATTAGGTAAGGAAAAGAAATAGAAGGCATCCAAACAGAAAAGAAGTAAAACTGCCTCTGTTTGCAGATAACATGATATTACATATAGAAAACCCTAAAGACACCATCAAAAACTGTTAGAGCCAATAAATACATTCAGTAAAGTTGCACAATACAAAATCAACATGCAAAAATTGGTTGTACTTTTACATACTAGCAATGAATTATCAGAAAGAAAAATTAAGAAAATAATCCCATTTACATTTGCATCAAAAAGAATATAGTAACTAAGGATAATTTAACCAAGGAGGTGAAAGACCTGTATACTCTGAAAACTATAAAACACTGATGAAAGAAATTGAAGATGACACAAATAAATGGAAAGACATATCGTGCTCATGGTTTGGAAGGATTAATATTGTTAAAATGTCCATACTATGCAATGCAATCTACAGATTTAATGCAATCCTATCAAAATTCCAATGGCATTTTTCACAGAACTAGAACAAACAATCCTAAAATTTGTATGGAACCACAAAAGAGCCCGAATAGCCAAAGTAACCTTGAGAAAGAAGAACACAGCTGGAAGTATCAAGCTCCTTGATTTCAAAGTATATTACAAAGCTATAGTAGTCAAAATAGTATGATACTGGCACAAAAACAGGTACCTAGGTCAACAGAACAGAGAACTGAGAAATAAACCCATGAGTATATGGTCATTTAATCTATGACAAAGAAGGCAAGAATATATAATGAAGAAAAGACAGCCTTTTCAATAAATGGTGCTGGGAAAACTGGACAGCTACATGCAAAACAAAAAGAAACTGGACCACTATCTTACACCATATACAAAAATATATTTGAAATGGATTAAAAGTTTGAATATAAGACCTGAAACCATTAAACTCCTAGAAGAAAACATAGGCAGTATGCTCTTTGACATCGGTCTTAGTAATATTAGTAATATTTTTTTAGACCTGTCTCCTCAGGCAAGGGCAACCAAAGAAAACATAAACAAATAGGACTAAATCCAACTACAAAGCTTTCAAACAGTGAAGGAAACCATCAACAAAATGAAAAGGCAAGCTACTGAATGGGAGAAGATATTTGCAAATCATATATCTGATGGGTTAATATCCAAAATACATAAAGAAGTTATACAACTTAATATCAAAAAAACAAACAACTTAACAAAAAATGGGCAGAGGGCCTGAAAAAACATTTTTCCAAAGAAGACACACAGACAGCTAACAGGCACATGAAAAGATGCTTAACATCACTAATCCTCAGTGAAATGCAAATCAAAACCACAATGAGATATCACCTCACATCTTTTACAATGGCTATCATCAAAAAGACAAAAAATAACAAGTGTTGGCAAGGACGTGGAGAAAGAAAACCCTCATGCACTGTTAATGGAAATGTAAATTGGTGCAGCCACTGTGGAAAACAATATGGAGGTTCCTCAAAAAATTAAAAATAGAACTACTATATGATTCAGCAGTTCCACTGCTGGGTATCCATTAGAAAACAAAAACATTAATTTGATAAGATATATGCACCCCTACGTTCACTGCAGCATTATTTACAATAGCCAAGATACGAAAGCAACCTAAATGTCCATTGGTAGATGAATGGATAAAGATGATGTGGTATATATACAAAGAAATATTATGCAGCCATAAAAATGAATGAAATCTTACCATTTGTGACACCATGGATGGACTCAGAAGGTATTATGCTAAGTGAAATAAGTCACACAAAGATAATTCCTTTACAACTTCACTTATAGCGGAATCTAAAAAACAAAACAAACAAACCAGCAAAACAAAAGAGGAACAGACTTATAAACAAACTGGTGGTTGCCAGAAGGGAGGAGGGTTGGGGGTAGGTGAAATAAGTGAATGAGATTAAGAGGTGTAAACTTTCACTTATAAAATAAAGTCATGGGCATATAATGTATAGGGAATATAGTCAATTATATTGTAATAACTTTGTATGGTCACAGATATTTCAGTTAAATATATGTGTTGGAGCTCCTTACTCTATTCTCCTTATTAACTCTCTCTCATATTTTCTACTACTTTTTCTCTCCTGCATTCTGGATAATTTATTCTGATGTATATTTCATTTCACTAATTC
>NW_025801517.1:0-1654 GCF_021613505.1 Equus quagga | reverse complement strand
AATTATCATTCAAATGTATCCACTCTTCTCCATCCCCACCAACTCATTCTACTTTTAAACCACCATCACTAACTCACTTATTACACAGATTGCAATGGCCTCCTAAGAGGGCCTCCTGCTCTGGCCCCTGCAACCTGTAGCCAGGCATTCTGTGTAGCACGACAGGTACTAACAAAAGACAGCTGCTATTCAAACAGCCATCCAGAGGGACAGCTGTCTTGGCTGTACTGCAGCCCTGTCATGGATAACTAGGCAGCATGACAGGAGTAAGGAGAAGGCAGTGCTGGGGAGCATCCTCGGGACAGAGAGTCACACAGCAGGAAGACTGCAGAACAGGGCGTGCAGTATGTGGCCTTTATCTGAGGGCAAAATTATGTGTATATAGTCTGTCTTTAAGAAAAAAAATCATTGCCTAAAGACAAAGGGAACGAACAGGGTGCAGGGAACAGAGAGGAAAACTAAACTTCTTTGAATGTGTACTGTTTCATGGTTTTGGCTTTGGGAAAATGTAAATGTTTGATATACAAATGTTTCAAAACTAAATTAAATTAAAATAATAGGAAAAGAACAAGCAGAGCAATCTTCCAAAATCAGGAACAAAATGAAACCAATGAACACAACTTTATGTCAAGTTGGTGATTCTTAAAACAGTAATTTTACTTTACATCCTCTTGTGGGATATATGCTAAGGAGGAGGATGGAAGGAAGGACGGGAGGACAGAGAGAGAAGAACAGCATTCAGCAACAGTATTGTTATTAATAATATCGATATTGCTAAAACCAGTGATAATATATAAAACATATTTCTAAAATACTATACGTGTGTGTGTCTGTATAGTATTTTTAGGAACCAAGATTTTCAGAGGAAGAGAAAAAGAGATACAAATGTAAAATTAAGGAAGTAAAATTTGAATTAAAGTATCATTATTAGGCATTCATGATGCATTTTTTCTTCCAAAAAATTATGTATGCTTTAACTCTATCCAAAGCCCAAAAGCAATGACAAGCCAGGAGAATTAGAAATGCCACCATCCAGACTACAGTCTTTAAATACCATTTCCCATTAAAGGGACCCAGGGTTACTTGGAGAAACGGCTGGTTTCAGGTCTGGGATTGGAAACATACCCAATGAGATGGATGTGAATATCTCATTGTGCTAGAAACTAGACACTCTCTAAAACTAATGGGATTATGTCTAAAGGACACAGATACTGGATTGGAAAAGTTCCCAATGGCCAAAGATGTGATGATTTGAACATCAAAAGGAATCGTGATGAAAATAGATTGAAACACATCAAGTATATTTAAAATGAGACTTTGAAAGAGAAACAATGAGTAGTCACCCCTGAAGGTTGCTAGGGCATCAATTCATTATTCTCAAAATTGGTAAAAAGAAGAAAAACCAAGCATTTATGCCAGGGTAACAAAATAGTTAATAAGGGGAAGTTTTTCTTTCTAAAGGAATTCTCGCTGTTGAAAGCAGAAGGAAAGATGGAAATAGGAAATCACCAGTTTGCAAGTCTAATAAAATACCGGGTCTAGGCATTGATTAACAATGGCTGCTACAATCATCAGGCACACAGTCGATGGGAAACTTTATAATATGGGGATGAGACTGACAAAGTCTGAGCCCATTGATCAATCTTAACATGAT
>NW_025801516.1:0-7841 GCF_021613505.1 Equus quagga | reverse complement strand
TCCACTGCTCACTGGGCAGCGCAGTCTCTCTTGGACGCGCCTGACTGGTGACATTTAGGTTACATGCTGGCATCCGAACTCCAGAGAGAAAAAATGTGATTTGGGGGAAGTTCTACCTTGGGGAGGCAAAACAGGATTCTTACGGCTGAAACGAGACTCATAAGCAAAAATGAGTCAACACAAAATAAATACTAAATGACCACACCCGGGAATAGAGGCTAAATCCTTATCTTCCTATCGATCCACTTCGAGCAGGAGAGAGAGCCACGTACACTCCTCAGATACACATGCAAAAGCCTAATAATAAATTAATACGTGACATCTGAAAGAAAGAAAGAGAAATGCGCTTGTAACAGAAGCTTCCACTTGACCAACTACGCATTGTACTGAGGAAAGAATGCGTCTGCCTCTAGAGCACAGCTACTCTAGAACTCCATGACCCAGATTATTGAATACTGCTTATAACCTCACAGCAGCTTACAAAATTCAGGAGAGACAAAACAGGAACTATTTAAATGAACACACCATAAAATTTTGTCCTCCACTTCAACATCAGACAACCTAAAATTCTTAACTGTTTTACCTGGCTTCTCTACCGTATAACAGATCTGACTTTATAGGGCTTTATTAAAGTTAACAGGAGGCTGACATAGCAAACCTCAAGGACTCCGGTGATTTTTAAAGACAGGAGCCTAAACAATATACACATTGTTGCAGCTATCTTTAACAAAAAATATCAGAGGTCTGTCTCATTTAGAACCACAAAGACAACTGACGTTTTCATTTTAAACAAAATACATCTAGCTCAAAAGAAGAGCAAAAACAAAACCTGGCACTTAATTCTGGCATTCATGAAATATTCTGCTGAGTCACGATCACCACCATTCCACCCATTCCCTACTATTTTCACTACGGAACTAAGAAATGTCACCAAGGGTTGCCACTGCCTGCAGAGTATCATACCAACTTGGAAAAACAGCAGCTTCTGAGCCCAGGCTAACCATCCCGCCTTCCCTTCCTGGCTTCTCCAACTCTGCACTTGGAGCTGTGGCCCCTGCAACCCGCTTGCAAACTCAGGTGGGTCTGCTTACCCAGATTAAGGACAATTGCTTTCTTACCTCTCACCTGCAGCAGGCCCAGGGGCAGGGGGAAGAGATGCAAGATAGCAGGAGCCTTCCTAGCTGACTTCAGTACATATTTGCCAAGTAAACGAACACATGAATGACTGGACCAAACTCTGTGTAAAGGAAGCACACACTGGTTTCTACGAGGAGGAATACGAACAGGAGGAGAGTTCTGCTACTAAAGCAAAAGCAAGAGATGGTCTTTGAGCACCAGACATGGAAGGGAAGGCCCTCTAAGGAGACGAACATGCTAAAGGGAAGCCAGAAAGCGTGCTGAGAACAGCAAGGAGCTGGATTTACCAAGAGAAGTCAGATATATAAAGAGAAGGAGTGGTAGGAACGCTAGGAAAATAAGCTGAGGACGAAAGATAAAAGGCCAAGAATACCAGACTACAGGGTTTGCCTTTATTTGGTACACAGGAGGACGCAATTTAAAGATCTGCAGCAGGAAACAGACCTCAAGGCTATGCTTTAAGCCAATTCATCTGGCAGCTGTGTGTAGGATGGATTAATAGGCAGAACTGAAGGGAGACAAGCTGAGACACTCTTAGGGTAAGTACCTTGTGCATGCTTCTTTTAATATACTTATCACATGACAATGTGATTTATTTTTTTTCTGTCTATCCTACCAGGCTGAGAACTCCAGGGCAGCATAGTCCATTTTTTCCCAACATAGAAAAACCAGAGATGGGTCAACGGTCCTCTGATGCCCCTTATAACTAATAACTTAAGTGTCTACACTTGAATACATGGAGAAAGCATATAGAAAAAAGGTTTTAATTTTCAAAGCGGTGGGATGGTCAAAAACTCATTTATAATTTTTTAAAACTGAGAATGTGTTTTCTGATGTGACAACAGAACTGCTTCTTGCTTGCTTACTGGCACCGGGTATTGTGCTCAACATTCTACACCTATTATCTCATTTATTCCCCAAAATGACCCCAGGAGGCAGGTGTTCTTACACATTTTCCCCATGGGGAGCCTCAGGTGTGGAGGGGTTAGGTGAGTTGCCCAAGGTCACACAGCTAGGCGGTCCCTCTCCATCTAACCTGGAGGCCAGGTTCCCACATCAAGACAAAAGGCCAAGATAACCCATGGCGTATGTGACTATACATGTCCCTAGGAGTCAGAGTTTAAACCCTGCCATATCTTCTCTTCAGACTTCAGGTGCCCGTCTGTCACTACGATCCATCTCCTTCAGAGTTTTTAAATGGTTACTACACAACAAATACAAACCCAATTGCTTTAAAGTTAAAAAGTAGAAGGGAAACATAAAACTGACAAAGTAAAATGCCTACCAAATATTTAACAAGTTACTGCAAAGTAGAGCAGTGGAAAAAAATCAAACTCACTAAGCTGCATTAGCGGTTTTATCATCCGTTGCTGAAGGACAGAGACAAGTAAGACCTTGAGATTTGGAAGATACTAGATTCAGCACGAACCAGGAGCAAGTGTTCTTCAAGTTACGGCAAAATAACCCCACACAGGCCCTCACGACTGGGTGCAGACTGTCCAGACCCAGAGGGCGCCACCCTCCCCGAGCTCAGCCGCGCCCACAGGTTTTTACTCCCTTCCGACGACCACATTTTCAGAAAAATCACACCGAAAAACTGGAGTGCCTCCAATGGAGAACAACCAGGGTGGCAAAGGATCTGGAAACCATGAGAGAGCAGATGAAGAACAGGAATGGGGAGAAATCAGGGAGGGGAAGGGAGGCAGCCAAGTTCCCCTTCAAATCCGTGAAGTACCAGCATGCATTTGAAAACTTATTCTGCATATCTCTAAACAGTAAAAGAAACGGGCCTTCCCAACTATAAATTCTACCCTCAGATGAATTACACCGCGTGAAAGCAGAGACCAGGCAACTAGCTGGTCAAAGAGTCCCGTTAGCTGCAGCTGGTATGTTCCAACTCAAGACTGGAGAACCTCTCTCTGCCCCGCTGTAAGTACAGGCACCAGAACTTCCCTCGTCTCCATCAGAGCCGGGATCGGAGATGTGACGGAGGGCAGGAGCCCACAGACCTCAGCTGAGCGGTTATTTTCGTATGAAACTGTCAAACCACATGGATCACTTTATAAAATAAGACTATGCCCTTTTTTGCCATTCTGAAAAGCTACTCAGATACAAAAAGTTAGTATTCTCCAAATAAAATTTATTCAGAATCACTTCAATTTCTTTTTTCATGGTTTAGAAAATGTTATCAATAAATCTCCTCAGCCTTGAAATTAATTTCAAGTGATTTTAGATGCATTGTATTCCAAAGCCAAATATCAAGACTTCTAACACGTGGTTGTTTTTGCTAAATTTAGCTATATTTTCCATTCATGAGCATAAATAATTAATAGAAAACAAGACCATATCTAAAATTAGAAGACAGGCTCTCAGCCTGGCATCTATAGAAGCTATAAAGGGGACTATATGAATTGTTTTCAGTTTTTCGAAAAACTGAACATTGATTCCCCCTACACTAACACACAAACTAACAAAACTGAAGATATTCTTAATTTTTAACTAGAACTTTACCAACTCAACTCGTGCTTACACTTTATCTCCTGCAGAGCAAACATCTGACTGACAACTGGTAAATGAATCACAATTTTAACAATGAAAAAGTAAATTATTGCTTTGAAACGTACCTCAACAAAGAGTTGTACATGGGGTGGGTGTGGGGAGAGGGTAATAAAAGGGAGAGAAAGACAGGAGCACTGAACTGGACACTAAAGACTAGCCCAGTTTCATTGACGATGACAACACTACTTCACATTTAACTCTGCCAATGACATTTTGAGACAGGCTCTGTTGTAACTACTCTTTCACAGATGAGGAAAGTGGGGCCCAGAGAGATTAAATATCTTAACAAAAGTCAGGCAGCCATGGGGGCCGGCCCGGTGGCGCAGCAGTTAAGTGCGCACGTTCAGATCCCCGGCAGCCCGGGGTTCACCAGTTCAGATCCTGGGAGTGGACATGGCACCACTTGGCAAAAGCCATGCTGTGGAAGGCACCCAACATATAAAATAGAGGAAGATGGGCATGGATGTTAGCCCAGGGCCAGCCTTCCTCAGCAAAAAGAAGACGATTGGCAGTAGTTAGCTCAGGACTGATCTTCCTCACACACACACACAAAGAGGCAGGCAGCCAAAAACAGCAAAACCAAGATTCAAACCTATGTCTTTTAGCTTAAATTGTGGTGTTATACTGCCTCTGAGTAATAACTACTGTTAATTTAAGAATCAGAATAAGTTCATCAGGTGTATCAGGGGCTGATGCAAATTTGAAAGCACTGGTATACACGTGTAAAAGATTTTAGACTATAAAATCCCTTATTAGTACAGTTTGTTACTTTATCAATCACTGATAACAAAAAGTCAAGTTGACTTTTTCTCCATTCCTATTTATGCGTAAACTGGCTTCTCCCCTTATACTGTTATTACTCCTCTTAATAACCTCTCAACTCCCAATGGATTATTTTCATTCTCACCCCTCCTGACCACATGACAGACCAGACCCAACTGACCACCTTCTGCCACTGAAAAGTTCCTCTGCTTCCTCGGACAGCACTCCCTCCCAGTTCTACTCCTTGGGTGCTCTCCTTCCTCAGTTTCTTTCAACAACTGAACCCTTGCCTCTGCACAACCCAGAAATGCAGGGCTCACCCCACGACATCTGGCACTTTTTTAAAAAACGCAATTTACCAAATTGATGTGTTCTCAATTAATTTTGGAAAAAACCTCTGTGCATTTAGATTTTAAGGAATCTTTAACATTTAAATCCACAACACTTCGCTAAACTATAAACTCCATGAGGGTGGAGTCTGTTTGTTTTTGTGCCCCACACATACCACAGACACAGTGTTTGTTGAATGAAAGCTACCTTTGCTGTAACCTAAAACACCTCACTGGAGCAGGCAGCAACTAAAAGGATATTCTTTTCAAAAAAAAAAAAAGTTACGTGCTAGGTCACAAACTTTGTGGCCCAAAGAAGAGACTGGCTAGATGAGTAGGTCCCTCCTATGGTGCAGATATACGGTCTCAAATTCGAGCTCTACAATTCAATGAGTGTAATAATTATTTTGTGATGTCTTTAGTAAATTATGAGCTTTTCCCTGATTATTTTTAAGTCATCACACCTTTTCCTTAATAAATTCAACCTTGACTAATTTTGTTGTTGTTGGAAAGAATTGTGAAATTCCCTTACTACCAATGAAGCATGTCAAAATCTAGAACTTTAATTTCAGGGTTAAATACACCGTGGATCAGAAGCCTAATGGTGTGTGAAGAGAAAATCAGCCTAAACACAATAATCATGCAATTGCTTTTTTCAATTTAGACTCATAAAAATCTTAGAAATGGGAAAAAGCACGGAGGTTTTGTGGAACTTCCTACCAACCAACAATCCTTTCTACGGAATCCTTGATAGATTATTTTTCAAACCTCTGCCTGAATACTCAATCCTCTCATACTCTTAATTACCTTTAAAAAGTAAATCTTTTGGCTTTTTTTTTTTGAGGAAGATTAGCCCTGAGCTAATTACTGCCAGTCCTCCTCTTTTTGCTGAGGAAGCCTGGCCCTGGGCTAACATCCGTGCCCATCTTCCTCTACTTTATATGTGGGACGCCCACCACAGCATGGCTTGCCAAGCAGTGCCATGTCCGCACCTGGGATCCGAACCGGCGAACCCCAGGCAGCAGAGAAGTGGAACGTGCGAACTTAACTGCTGCGCCACCGGGCCAGCCCCTCTTTTTGAATTTTTAGACAGATGACTGAACATAACACACGTAAGGCTTAAAAAGTGCTAGGTAGAAACTAATGGAGAAAATATTTGAGATTTTTTTTCCATTTCTCAACCATTGGTAAAATAATGCTCAAAATCTCCAGCTACGTTAAAGATGAAAAGCACACCAAAATCACTCCAAAACTCAATTAAATACAGTAGTACCAATTCAGCGAAACTCTCTGACGTGTGTACTAGCAGGATCAACGCAAAGGTGTAAGACTTATGTTTCACTCAGCGCTGAACTTGATGGAAGGAACAAGCTGAATGCCTGTGGACTGCGAGAGTGCCGCTCAGGACACCTGCAAGCCCTAGCAGGCAACCTTGGCTTACTCAAGTTCTCCAAAACAAAACATCTCTGGGTGTCCCTGGGCCCTCTCACTGCCATAATTCTCCCCATAGGATATGTCATTACCGAAAGGCATGAAAACCTGCTGGGAACGGCACATGATATGGAATCACTTGTTTGTAGACAGAATCAGTGGAAGAGTCTTAACTAATCAGAAAAAAAGTTTAGAGTAATGCAATAGACAGGTGACACTGAAATTTGACGCCCTAAAGCATCGAGTTATAAGATATTTTGTTTTCTCCAAATCAAAAGTTAAGCCCTTGGTTTGATAATATGCTGTACCTTTTCTAGAGAAATGATACTACTTGTAAAGACTCAAATATTATTTCAAAGGTCAGTCTAATCCGGAACTTGTCAGAACCTAAAATCCACAGGTAAACATCCTAGGTTATAATTACTCACACAGGCCAGTGTTGCTACTCACATAAATTATTTTTAATTTCCCTAAACCAGTCCTCCTCATCAATTCAGACCAGTCCACTACAACAGCTACAAGCTTTCCGTGCAAGACTGTGGTGTTTTATCTTTGTCTGGAAGTCTCATCACAAATGGACCTTTCCCAGGTTCCTCAGCCATTGCATTCCCGTGTGCACTCCCCCGCCCCACCAAAAAAGGTAAACGTAAAAAAAAAAACAAAAACCTTAGTCTTGTCCGTATTAGTCACTAAAAATATTTCCTCTTGTATGAGGAAAACAAGACACAGTTGTCAAGATAGCCTGTCCACCTTTTGTGCAAAAAATAAACCAAAGGGATGATATACGGCACATCAAACCCAGATCCATTTTGGTGAATTCCCTCCAGGGCCCGAATGTGTGTATTACGCAACCACCACCATCCCAGATTTTAATCCCTGTCTGTGATGCAGTAACAAAACACAAACGGCACGGGTATAATCCACGAGGTACTTAAGTACATCTGCGAGCAGACAAATTAAAACAAGAATTACCGAATTCTCAGGAACCTGGAAAATGACAAATCTGTGTAACAGTTCTGAATCACCATTACAACTTTTCCTTCGGGGGTCTTTTAACAAGCTGTCCCTCCCGCCAGAAGCCCCTCAAAAATCCTCACCCGCGACCATTTTAATTCAGGTTTTGAAAGGATATCCCGAAGCGCACAGGGGGCCCGCATCAGGTGGTTATCTTAGAACCTACTCCTGAGAAGAGACCCAAACCAATTTCCAGAAGCCGATAAGCCAGCGAGAGGCCTCATCGTTTCTCCCAAAGGACAATGATGGGAGTCAACGTAATCCAGCCGCTGCTTCCCCCACCATCTCCCGGGGCACAGGCCTCGACAGATCGCATCATGGACAGCGAAGAATGAGAACGAAATTGCAATGACCTGCCTTCTAGAAGGGAACCCGTGCGACACCTAGTCCAGGAGCCGTTCAAGGGGAGGGAGGTGGGCAGCGCATTTCCGGAGGCCACCTACGCGGTGACCCCGAGCCGAACGCCGGAGTTCCACACCGAGCCAGCCCGCTCTGCGCCGCCCCCGGCCAGCGCGCGCGGGAGGCCCGGGGTCCGGGGAGGGTGGGCCAGCGCGCGCGGGAGGCCCGGGGTCCGGGGAGGGTGGGCCGGCGCGCTCGGGGGGCCCGGGG
>NW_025801515.1:399-1426 GCF_021613505.1 Equus quagga | reverse complement strand
CCGGTTGACATAGCTTTCACCTGTTTTGCTAAGGTTCTTCATAGACATCTTCTTCTTCGTACTGGCAAGCTGTGTTATTTTTCGTTTGTGTTTAGCTTCCGTTTTTCATTTCTTTGCAACATGTAATTGGTTCTGTTTTGGCAGAAGGGCATCGCTGTGCTCACATCTGCTGGCAATGCTCCCGTATTTGCTGTGGAAGTCTGGCCCTATCTAACGTCCCTTCCCATCTGCCTCTACACCCGCTCGGACGCCTGCCCCAGAATGACTGAAGCAGTGGTGAGGAGGCTCACCCCCAGGATTCCACCCGGCCCACCCCGGGCCACCGACCCAGAAGCTGCGGACCTCACCGCTGCACCACCGGCCGGCCCCTTTCATGCTCCATTGGCAACCTGCAGTTGAGTGCAATGGGGCTTGAATATGCTGCTTGAGCCCAACTCTGGCACTGTGTAGATGAGGCCAGGTTGCTTTTCGGGGCCACTGTGATGTCAGAGGATTTGTCATAGTTGTGTGTCTGCTGTCCTGGAAAGCTTCATGGACACAGGGCTTCAGAGCCCGCTTGGAGCAGTCTCATAACTCACCCTTCCCAGGGAGCGCTGGTTTGACCTTCGCAGCCGTTTTTTGGCTTGTGAATTTCTCTGACTTTCAAACGTTCCAGCAGAGCCTGTCTAAAGACTGACATCTCTCATTGTGGATTATTCAGGTGTGATATCTGTTCGCCTTGCATTTTCTGGGACCGTTTTTTCTTTTCCACAGTATACTCGTCATGGTCTTTCTCAGCTATCTCCCTTAGACGTGCTCCTCAGTCCGTTCTCCTTCAGTCCAAGTGATTAATTTTGTATTTCTTGAATCACCGTATCTTCTCTAGGCCGAGGTGTGAGTGCTTTCGTGACTCTTGGTTGCTGTCATTGAATTTGCACCGGTCACTTGTAGGACTCTTTGCTATCCTCGCCTAGGTCAAGCGAAGCACTGAGAACCCGTGGTCATCTGGATTGGTTTGACATCCTGAGATCAGAAACTCCAAATTCGA
>NW_025801515.1:0-299 GCF_021613505.1 Equus quagga | reverse complement strand
TATAGGCTGTGCCATTTGTTTGACCTACATCCTCAGCCCTGGCATGTTTATTTTTCTGGGAACAGAATTGTAATGTTCTACTTTTCAGCCAGCTTCCTTCCATACGGCGTCAAAGCACATAATCAATAATCCTTCTACGGCAAGAGGTCGGGGGAGAGAATTTCATTGGAGCCAAAGTGAGCACTCTAGCCTGGGAGGGCAGCCTTCACCAAGGAACCAAGCCCTCTGGGAAAGGGTGATTTTCAGCACACTTGTAGAGCCCTTCCCAACAAAGAGACCTACCCCAAGCATGACAGGGC
>NW_025801514.1:0-1167 GCF_021613505.1 Equus quagga | reverse complement strand
CACCTCCAGCTTGCACAGACCGGAAGGCTGCTCCCCGAGGCCAGGCGTGTGCTTGAGGTGTTGGGCTGGGACTGACTTGGTTGGTGAATAGAAATAAGACGTGTGAGAGGGTGAGGGCAGCTGCCCAGCGGAGAGTGTGGGCAGCGCTCACCAGTGTCCTGAGAGTTGGGATAGGGGAGTCGGCCCCAGCCCATCCCCACTGCAAACCAGAATGTTGAGAGTTAGTCAGCCACCATCAGAGCCCAATGCTGCCCTTTGCTTAGCAAACTTGTAGAAGAATCAGCAGATCAACCTCCTCGAAATGGTGAGGGAAGGAAATAGGTTTAGAAACTGTGTGATGTGCTGGAGTCCTTTTATTCCTAAAGGGTTGTCATGTTTGTGCTTTTCATGTCCTGTGAAAATGATACCTCTGAAGATTTGTTTCGTTAAGAAACCTAGCCTTTATGTTCTGTGCTTTGCTCACACTGTCTAATGGCTCTCAGAGAGGGGTCATTTTTTCTTTCGCTGGCAAGTCTGAACCACACACCATTACTTATCTTGTAGTCAGGGAATTTCTCTCAGCTTCCATGTCATCACGAGCTGCACCAGCTCTGCCATTGATCCCAGAACGTCTTCTATGACTGTGGCAATGACGGCTTCCTCTAAAGACCCACAGCGAATTCTCGGGATGAGGCTGAGCACTCTCCTGTGGGCCGGAGGAGATGGACCTTCCTGAGAGAGCCGTGGTCTGAGAGTGCAGGGGGGCTGGATGATGGGAGGTGAGAGGTGCACCCAGAGACTGCTGAGGGAGACGCCCTGCTGTGAGGTTGCTGGAGGATTCCTGGAGGGATGTGCCATCACATTTGGGGGCAGTCAAGTTTGCCTTGTGTGAGAGACTGTGAGAAAGAGATGACACTGGCTGACACAGGAGGCCAAGTGAACACTGGGACAGGCTGAGCAATTTCAATGCTTCCTCAGGTATAACTTAAAACTCATCTCAAGTGTGTTGACTGTAAACTCAGACTCTCTCCTTCTGGAGGAGAAAGAAAGGACAGACGAAGAAATGAAAGGGATGCTCTGACTAAGTGTTAGTAAGCCACAGGCTTGTGTGAAAGGCAAGATTGTAGGGAATCAGAACATGAGTTTTAATCTGAAAGAAAAAATAATACAAGGGTAGTTCAGTTCCTG
>NW_025801513.1:0-1466 GCF_021613505.1 Equus quagga | reverse complement strand
GTAAGTAAGAATTACTATAAGTATTTTTCTTTCCTTGATAAAAGGGAAGGCAAACTCTTAGCCATTTTTCTGTCAAATCTTGAGTTACAGGTCTTCAAGAAATGTTTGAGGGGATCAATGAGCCTCTGAGGCTGCCTTCATTCCCTCCTAATTATCCCCCATCAGCAGCCATGCTATAGCCCTGCTCCATGATTGCTGCTTCTTCCTCTCCCTCGCTCACAGGCCCCACAATGAAGAGATGCAAAGTTGGGCCCACACTTCATTATTGTGAAATACCACTTTAGACCTTAGACCATACCATGTTTGGTGGGCTCTAAATGTTTTGTATTTGTCTTCATGAGAATTCATAGCATTTCTTGGATCTGTGGCTTGAAGTCTTCTATGACTTTTGGAAATTTCCAGCCATAATTGTTTCAGATATTGCTTTAGCTCCGTTCTCTTCCTCCTGTCCTTCTGAAACGTTGATTACATGTGTAATACTGGGTATTGTCAGCATTTCCTATATGTCTCATATACACTTCTTTTTGTATATTTCATTCTCTTTTTTCATTCATGCTTATTATTTTAAGTCTCCAAGTTTGTGGTGATTTGCTACAGCAGCCTTAGGAAATGAATACCCTCATTCTCAGTCGTCCAATCCTGGCATAACCAACCCACAATCCCCTGTTGTAAATTCCCTCTGTTTGAAATACCTGGTAATGCTTCTCTTTCTCCACTGAAACACAAAATGATATACCACCCCCCCCCACTCTAAACTCTCAGAACATTGTATTTTGATCCCAAGGGGAATTAGTGAACAGTTCATGTGTAGTTGACACCAATGCATATTTTTTCACCTGTCATACTTAAAACTTGCTAAATGCTAAATATTTTGTGCAATTCGTCCTTATCATTTCACTTAATATTACATCTTGGAAATCTTCCTGTATTGGGCCAACCGTGTTATTTTACAGCTGAATACTTTTATCAATTGAATATACTGTAATTCAATTAAATGGTCCCTGAAGGATCGTTTTGCTGTTTTCATTTCTAAAAACACTTACCAAAAAAAATTCCTGCACTAAACTCATATGTAAATCTGAGAGGATTTTTTGTGAGATATCAGTAACATAAGTACCTAGCTTTTGGATTCCTAGATCCAAGGGACTATGTGACTGAAATTCTAATACATACTACCAACTCTAACTTCTTCTATAAGTGTACCTATCAAAGGGCTATCACCAGAGAATGCTTCATGATATAATAATCTTTGGAGAATTATGCCTTTTATGATCCAACTGGCCTAAAAGAACAGCCATCAAGGCAATCATCATTCCTAGTGTTTCTTCACTGGTGAGGCGTCTAGATTTCTGGGAGTGATGAGATCAAACACAACAAGGAAACCATTGAAGCTAAGCAGCATAGTCAACAATAGTTCTGGGAAATGGGAGTGGTCTCAAGGAACAAAATAACTGAACTCACCTGTA
>NW_025801512.1:0-7724 GCF_021613505.1 Equus quagga | reverse complement strand
GTAACGGGAGAGGACTGGCCTCCACCCGAGGGCACTGAAGGGCTTCCTCGTCTCGGTTCTCAGATCCGGTATTCTCCCGACATCCTCCACTGACTTCAGCGCAGGCAGAACACCTTTCGCCTGGAGACTTCCCTCTTCTGAAAATATGTCCTGTCTTGACTATCAAAGCCACCACCACAGTACAAACCAGGACCTCCCAGCGAACGCAGGGAGACCTGGACCCTGGCTCAAGCTGTCCGAAATCACCAGCAGAGCACCCCACAGGTGCCCCAGGATCAGCTGGAAAGCGGATGCGTTGGCAGGCAGCAGGCCCTCCATGGCTGGGGAGAGCTCCGCAGCTGTGCCTCTGAGTGCCAGTGGGGGGAAGCTTCCGTCCGTGGGGACCCGATAAATCAAGGGCCTTGGGAGACCAGAGAACAGAACTGATGTGAACCCAGACCAGCGCATGTGAGTAACAGCCACTCCCCCCCAGCAAAGCCAGTGGGCGCAGCCATCTTACCCCAAGGCAGAGAGCCAACGCCACTCTCAACCCCCATCTAGTGGCGACAGGCTGTAACTGCAACTGAATTCTACCACCATGAGAAAAAACTGCTCCTCTACCATCCAGCAATTTATAAAAGCCCCAGACCAGAAGGAAAACAATAAAAACACAGAATTAAGTCCTGAGGACTTGGAATTAGGTAAAGTAAGTGATAATGAATTCAGAGCAGCTATAATCAAAAAACTCAATGAGGTAGCGAGAAAGAGAAACAAGCCTAGTTCTGGAGTTACTTCACAAATGAGATTGAAATCATAAAGAAGAATCAAACAGAATTACTTGAGATGAAAAACACAATGGACCAGATAAAACAGAATACGGATTCCCTGAATGCCCGTGTAGGCAACCTAGAGGAGCAAATAAGCATAATCGAGGACAGACAGGCTGAATGGCGCCAGACAGAGGAAGAAAGAGAACTAAGAATTAAAAAAAAATGAGGAAAATCTCCGAGAGATAATGGATTCAATGAGGAGTAAGAACATAAGGATCATAGGAATTCCCGAGAATATGGAAAAGGAAAATGGAGCAGAAAGTGTGCTTAACGAAATTATAGAGAACTTCCCAAATCTAGGGATCAACGGAGAAATCTGTGTAGAGGAGGGTTTTAGATCTCCTAGATTTGTCAATGTAAAAAGACCCACCACAAGGCACATAATAGTAAAGTTGGCACATAGGAATGATAAGGAAAGAATACTCAGGGAAGTAAGGAAAAAAAAGAGAATAACCTATAAAGGAGCCCCTATCAGACTGTCAGCCGATTTCTCTACAGAAACCCTACAAGCTAGGAGAGAATGGAGTGATATATTCAAAGCTTTAAAGGATAAAAACCTTCAGCCAAGAATACTGTATCCAGCAAGAATTTCATTCAGATATGAGGGAGAAATTAAATCTTTTCCAGACAAACAAAAGTTAAGGGAATTTGTAACTAAAAGCCCTCCATTACAAGAAATCCTCAAGAAGGCTCTCATACTTGAAAAAAGAAAAAAGGGAGAAAGGGGACACAAGCCACAGACTAGGGAGACCGATGGATAGAACCAGAACAGGATAGCAAATATTCAACTATAGCATTAGGGTAAAAATAAGAAAACTACCAAAACAAGCACGATCTTAGCACTCTACCAATTAATAAGACGAGTTGGAATAAAAAATGAAAATAATTATTTAGGAGGGGAAGAGCAAAGGGTCTAAATCAGTATTGGTCGAGTAAGTAAGAGACCACCAGAGAATAGACTATATTATACACGAGATTCTAAATACAAACTTCAAGGTAGACACTAAAATAAAGTACAGAACAGAGTCACAAATCATAGGTAAGGAAAAATCTAAGAAACCCAGCATAAGAAATTGCAGTATTAAATGGATAGTCTAAAGCACACAGGAAAAGAAACACAGGAAAACAAGATAATGAGTGACAGATTGACAGCATTAAGTCCACATGCATCAATAATCACTCTCAATGTGAATGGATTCAACTCTCCAATAAAAAGACACAGAGTGGCAAAATGGATTAAAGAACAAGATCCAACAATTTGTTGCCTCCAGGAAACACACCTCAGCCCCAAGGACAAACACAGACTCAGGGTGAAGGGGTGGAGGACAATACTTCAAGCAAATAGCAAGGAAAAAAAGGCAGGTGTTGCAATTCTCATATCAGACCAAGTGGATTTCAAAATAAGACAGGTAAAGAGAGACACAGAGGGACAATATATAATGATCAAAGGGACACTTCATCAGGAAGAAATAACACTTATAAATATCTTTGCACCCAACACAGGAGCACCAAGATTCATAAAGCAACTATTAACAGACCTAAAGGAAGATGTTAAAAACAACACAGTCATAGTAAGGGACCTCAAAACCCCACTCACATCAATGGACAGATCATCCAGACAGAAAATCAACAAGGAAATAGTGGAGCTGAATGAAAAACTAAAACAATTGGACTTAATAGACATATATAGATCACTCCACCCTGAAGGAGCTGAATACACATTCTTCTCAAGTGCACATGGAACATTCTCTAGGATAGACCATATGTTGGGAAACAAGACAAGCCTCTACAAATTTAAAAAAATTGAAATAATAACAAGCATCTTCTCAGGTCATAGTGCTATAAGGCTAGAAATTAAGTACAAGAAAAAAGCTGAGAAAGGCACAAAGATGTGGAGACTAAACACACTACTGAACAAGCAATGGATCATTGAAGAAATTAAAGAAGAAATCAAAAAATACCTGGAAACAAATGAAAATGATAGCATGCCATACCAACTCATATGGGATACAGCAAAAGCTGTATTAAGAGGAAAATTCATCGCAATACAGGCACATTTTAACAAACAAGAAAAATCCCAAATAAGCAACCTTAAAGCACACCTAACTGAACTAGAGAAAAAAGAACAAATGAAGCCCAAAGTCAGCAGAAGGAGAGAAATAATAAAAATCAGAGCAGAAATAAATACTATTGAAACGAAAAAGGCAGTAGAAAGGATCAATGAGACAAAGAGCTGGTTTTTTGAGAAGGTAAATAAAATTGACAAACCACTAGCCAGACTTACAAAGAAAAAATGGGAGAAAGCTCAAATAAACAAAATCAGAAATGAGTGAGGAGAAATAACAATAGACTCTGCAGAAATACAACAGATTACAAGAGAATACTACAAAAAACTATATGCCAACAGAATGGATAACCTAGAGGAAATGGATAAATTCTTGGACTCCTACAGTCTCCCAAAGCTCACTCAAGAAGAGGCAGACAATTTGAACAGACCAATCACCAGGAAAGAGATTGAAACAGCAATCAAAAACATCCCAAAGAATAAAACCCCCGCACCAGATGGCTTTCTACCAAACTTTCAGAGAGGATTTAATACCCATCCTTTTCAAGCTATTCCAAAAAATTAGGGAAGATGGAACACTTCCTAACACATTCTATGAGGCCAACATCACGCTGATCCCAAAACCTGACAAGGACACCACGAAAAAAGAGAACTACAGGCCAATATCACTGATGAACATAGATGCAAAAAGTCTAAACAAAATTTTGGCAACCAGAATTCAGCAATTCATCAAAAGAATCATACATCAGGATCAGGAGGGATTCATACCAGGGACACAGGGATGGTTCAACATCCACAAATCAATCAACGTGATACAGCACATCAACAAACAGGAATAAAAACCACATGATCATCTCAATAGATGCAGAGAAGGCATTTGACAAGATCCAACAGCCATTTATGATAAAAACTCTGAACAAAATGGGCATAGAAGGAAACTACCTCAACATAATAAAGGCCATATACGACAAACCCATAGCGAACATCATACTCAATGGGCAAAAACTGAACGCCATCCCCCTGAAAACAGGAACGAGACAAGGATGCCCTCTATCACCACTCTTATTTAACATAGTACTGGAGGTCCTGGCTAGAGCAATCAGGCAAGAAAAAGGAATAAAAGGAATCCAAATAGGGAGGGAAGAAGTGAAACTCTTGCTGTTTGCAGACGACATGATCTTATATATAGAAAACCCCAAAGAATCCATTGGGAAACTGTTAGAAGTAATCAACAACTACAGCAAAGTTGCAGGGTATAAAATCAATTTGCATAAATGAGTAACATTTCTATACTCCAGTAATGAACCAACAGAAAAAGAACTCAAGAATACAATACCATTCACAATCGCAACAAAAAGAAGGAAATACCTTGGGGTAAATTTAACTAAGGAAGTGAAGGACCTATATAATGAAAATTACAAGGCCTTTCTGAGAGAATTGGATGACGACATAAGGAGATGGAAAGACATTCCATGTACGTGGATTGGAAGAATAAACATAGTTAAAATGTCCATTCTACCTAAAGCAATCTACAGATTCAACGCCATCCCAATCAGAATCCCAATGACATTCTTTACAGAATTAGAACAAAGAATCCTAAAATTCATATGGGGCAACAAAAGACCCCAAATTTCTAAAGCAGTCCTGAGAAAAAAGAACAAAACGGGAGGCGTCACAATCCCTGACTTCAAAACATACTACAAAGCTACAATAATCAAAACAGCTTGGTACTGGGGGCTGGCCCCGTGGTCGAGTGGTTAAGTTCGCATGCTCCGCTGCAGGCGGCCTGGTGTTTCATTGGTTCGAATCCTGGGTGTGGACATGGCACTGCTCATCAAACCACGCTGAGGCAGCGTCCCACATGCCACAACTAGAAGGACCCAGAATGAAGAATATACAACTGTGTACCCGGGGGCTTTGGGGAGAAAAAGGAAAAATAAAATCTTTAAAAAAAAAAAAACAGCATGGTACTGGTACAAAAACAGGTGCACAGATCAATGGAACAGAATTGAAAGCCCAGAAATACAACCACACATCTATGGACAGCTTATCTTTGACAAAGGAGCTTAGGGCATACAATGGAGAAAAGAAAGTCTTTTTAACAAATGGTGCTGGGAAAACTGGACAGCCACATGTAAAGAATGAAAATTGACCATTCTTTTTCACCATTCACCAAAATAAACTCAAAATGGATCAAAGACCTAAAGGTGAGACCTGAAACCATAAGGCTTCTGGAAGAAAACATAGGCAGTACACTCTGACATCAGTATTAAAAGGATCTTTTCGGACACCATGCCTTCTCAGAGAAGGGAAACAATAGAAAGAATAAACAAATGGGACTTCATCAGATTAAAGAGCTTCTTCAAGGCAAATGAAAACAGGATTGAAACAAAAAAACAACCCACTAACTGGGAAAAAATATTTGCAAGTCATATATCTGACAGAGGCTTAATATCCTTAATATATAAAGAACTCTCGCAACTCAACCACAAAACATCAAACAACCCAATCAAAAAATGGGCTGGAGACATAAACAGACATTTCTCCAAAGAAGATATACTGATGGCCAATAGGCACATGAAAAGATGCTCATCATCGCTGATCATCAGGGAAATGCAAATCAAAACTACACTAAGATATCACCTTACACCAGTTAGAATGACAAAAATATCTAAAACTAATAGCAACAAATGTTGGACAAGTTGCGGAGCAAAAGGAACCCTCATACACTGTTGGTGGGAATGCAAACTGGTGCAGCCACTATGGAAAACAGTAGGGAGATTCCTCAAAAAACTAAAAATAGAACTACCATACGATCCACCCATCCCACTACTGGGTATTTATCCAAAGAACCTGAAGTCAGCAATCCCAAAAGTCCTGTGCACCCCGATGTTTATTGCAGCACTGTTTACAATAGCCAAGACGTGGAAGCAACCTAAGTGCCCATCAACAGACGAATGGATAAAGAAGCTGTGGCACATATATACAATGGAATACTACTCAGCTGCAAAACAGAACAAAATCATTCCATTTGCAATAACATGGATGGACCTTGAGAGAATTATGTTAAGTGAAATAAGCCAGCCAGAGAAAGATAATCTGTGTATGACTCCACTCATATGAGGAATTTAAAACTATGGACCAAGAACAGTTTAGTGGATACCAGGGGAAAGGTGGGGTGGGGGGTGGGCACAAAGGGTGAAGTGGTGCACCTACAACATGACTGACAAACATTAATGTACAATTGAAATTTCAGAAGATTGTAACCTATCAATAACTCAATAAAAAAAAATTGGAAAAAAAAAAGTGCCATGGATGGTGCACAGATTGAGGGAATCAGGTGAGACTAGAAACAGGTTACTGGAGGAAGGTTTATGTACAAAAGGATTATCTACAAAAGTGTAGGTGTAGGAGAACTTCAAGGCAGGATGCATGGTGACGGAGAGAGAATAATGGTCCCAATGATGTCCACCTTCCAATCCCCAGAACCTATGAGCGTGCTACCTTCCCACGGCAAAGGGGACTTTTCAGGGGTGATTAAGGCAAGGATCTTGGGATGTGGAGAGTTCCCTGGGTGATCCATGTGGCACCAATGGCATCACGAGGGGCCTAATAAGTGAAAGAAGCTGGTTGTAGGGTCATAGAGGGAGATGTGGTGATGGATAGAAACAGATATCACAGATGAGAGAAGGTGCTGGGTGGCTGGACATGAAGATGCAGGAAGGGGCCACAAGTCAAGGATTGTAGGTGGCATCCAGATGCTGGGAAGTCAAAAGGAGACTCCAGAAGGCACTAGCCATACAGACATCTTAAATTTAGCTCAGTGAGACTGATTTGGGACGTTTGTCCTCCAGAATTGCAAAATAATAAATTTGTGTTGTTTCAAGCCACCAGGTCTGTGGAAATTTCTTACAGCGGCAATAAAAACCAATAGGTAGTAACAAGGGGTCCTTACAGCCCAGTTGTCACCACCTACAGGCCTCAAGGAATCAAGAGAAGAGAGCCCAAGGAAGAGAACCATGCTGAGTCAGCCCTTGAGAGGAGCTGGGCCTCTAGCCACAGACGGAGCCAGCGCAAGGCCATCTTTTCAGGAAGTAGCCAGGAGGTTCAATGCTTGGGCTCACACTCCTGCCTCCCTCCAGTCTGTTCTTGGGCTTCCCCATTGGTGACTCGAAAGGGAGCTGGAAGGATATGAATCTGCTTGTGGCCAGCACCCTACAGGTCGGCAGCAGACAGCAGGTGGAGAAGGACAGAGAGTGGATATGAAAGGACCTACTGATGACATCTTAGAACAGGAGGTCATGAGCTGTCGGAAGCGAGGGACCCAAGTGCTGGATCAGAGGAAGGCACAGGCCTTTTCAACATAGGCCTAGAGTTGATGGCTTCCGACAATGTAGTTCATCTTTGCCATGCATCAGAACCCTGAGAGAGACTTGGACAAAATACAAATTTTGGGGTCCCACCCAAGAGCCACTGAATCAGAGCCTGGCAAGGAGGGGCCCCAAAGGAGAAGGTCACTACCTCCCTATCTTCCTCCTTGTGCAGTCTTTCTAGGAGCCCTGTTTGGGGCATAGAACTTCATGACTGTCCAGGGTTGCATTTGGATTTAGATTGAAATCATGCTATTTTCTCATGAGCTTGTATTTTTTTTTTAAATTTTGCACTACTGTTTGGAAAAGTTTGAACTCATGCAAGGTATTAGTTTGGTGGCCATCAAATTTCTTGTCAGAACTGGAGCCATTTTATGAGCGAAAAGGGGAGCTATCCATAACATGCCAGGCAGCCACCAAGCACCGCCTGAGCTGTCCAGGCTGCACTGGGATGTGTGCTCACCCTTGCCGTCCATGACC
>NW_025801511.1:0-1602 GCF_021613505.1 Equus quagga | reverse complement strand
GTCCTGAAAATAATTCTCAACCTAGGAGGAGGGCAAAGAAAGGACGGAGCCTCTGCATGAATTACAGACGGATGAAACACTGGACATTCTCAGACCAAACACCACCTTTCAGATAAATGGCATGCCTCTGAACGCAGAGAAGCACAGAAGGAACCCACACTGTCTGTCTCTGCTCCACACTGTGCTGCGGACTCTGCAAAGGCTCAGAGGCAGAATGAATGGAGGCAGTATGCCCTTTTGCAAATCAAACCCGAAATGGTTGTTATTCTGTCTTGATAGTATTGTCTACGTAGCTCATCCTAGCAACATCATAGAAAAACTCTCCTAATTGACAGCCACTTTCAACAAAATCATCACACTGCTAAATCATACTAACAAAAACATGCACGTTAACATGCACGTCTAATTTCCATAAGTAATACAACTTAGAAGAAGCATTACTGACAATGCATTTTCTTCTCAAAATAAATAGATGCCTATATTAAATCTAGGAAACCCATTTGTAGAGTTATCTGAAAGACTATAAATGCCCCTCATTGAAAGGTTATCAAAATGTAAATGAGTTGTCCTTAACTCATAATGCATCTTTCAAAAAAGAGGAAAACACTTTCTCTTCTAACGTATGCATAATGCTTTCATTCCATGGAAAATGCCAAGAGATTTTATCCTAAAGATGAGAACGCTTTTGCAAAATTAATAATTGAAACAAGAGAACCAGAAGCAGTCGTTGGAGCATTGTAGAATTATAGGTCTGACTGGGATATTTATGAATTTTTTTTTTAAGGAAGATTCCAATTTGTTGGCCTTGGGAGAGTTGTCATGAGAAGGTCAGGTGCCACCCTCGTTTAATTCAAGGAGGGACCAACGGACACTTAAGGCCAGTGGAAGGACATTAGGGGACAAACATCAATTGTAATGTGGCAAGACCGTCTTGAGGCACCAGGCTACTGTGGGAAGCAAATAGGGACCCCTATTGCCAATGGTGTGGGCACCAGGGAGGGACCACCATGCCATGGCTACAGGGCCACAGACTCATGTCCTTGGAGCAGATTCCTAAAGAATTAATGAAATGCCAATTAAAAGTTCATACAATGGGAATGGTATGTTAATCACAAAGTGTGTAAACTCCCCGGAGTGTTAACAAGATGTACCAATGGAGACAATCCACCTGGGTGAGTGGTACTGGTCCTTGTTCACCTGACTTGGAGGTCAACACGGTCCCTTGGCATCCAGCAGAAATTGCCCAGATGAGATCATTGGGGATTTCCTTTCTTAATTGTCCCTTCATCAAATCACAGACGCATGCATAAACACTCTCTGAGACATGACTGCTACAGGAAGAGAAATGCTGAAGGTAACAGAAATATCACCCACTTGGAGAGGTGACTGAAAAAGAAAGTTCCGAGTCCTTGACACCAATACTGTGAAGACAGTGATTTGACACAAGAACAAGCGTCAGGGAAGCACGTCCCAGAAGGACAGATATGGAAGGAATCTCTGTGGATTCCTAGAGCAGTGCAATTCGTAGAGATAGAAAGGAGAGTGGGGGAAGGAGGGTCTGCAGGGAGGGAAGGGGGTAGGGTTAGTGTGTCATAGAATCGG
>NW_025801510.1:2341-2631 GCF_021613505.1 Equus quagga | reverse complement strand
TACCCCCCACCATTTGGAGGTGCCGTCAGTGGGATTCGTTCCTGTTTGTCCATCTTTCTTCCTCTTTTTTTTTTTTTAAAGACCGGCACCCGAGCTCATTGCCAATCTTTTCTTTTCTTTTTATTCCTCCTCCTTCTTCTTCTTCTCCCCAGAGCACCCCAGTACCTAGTTGTATATTCTCTTTGAGGGTCCCTCTGGTTCTGCCGTGTGGGACGCCACCTCAGCGTGGCTTGATGAGCGGTACCGTGTCCGAGCCCAGGATCCGAACCTTCGAAGCCCCGGGCCGCTGA
>NW_025801510.1:0-2241 GCF_021613505.1 Equus quagga | reverse complement strand
CACGGGGTCAGCCCCTTCCTTCCTTCCTTCCTTCCTTCCTTCCTTCCTTCCTTCCTTCGGAGGAGGAGGAGGAGGAGGAGGAGGAGGAGGAGGAGAAGGCAGGCCCTGTGTGAAGTCGCCAGTGAGTCTGTGGAAAGAGACGGAGGATTTCCCATGGGAAGCTGGGGCGGGGGACACGGACCAATGTCGTGCAAACTTGAAGGTGAATGATCAAAAAACCCACACACGCCTAGAGCAGCGGGTTGCCAGTTAGGAGTTTGCTTGCCGGGCCCATAACGCAGGGCTCATCGATGAGCCAAACCGTCCGTGATCCTCAAGCAGTCTAGTAGGGTTAGAGAAAGGAGGGGAGCACTCTTTCTGCCCCAGACGAGGCGAGTTTCTCAGACAGCCACCCTGCCCCAACATCTTCCCTCCCTGCCTCCCGGCCCTTGGCGGACTGCGGCCTAAGGGTGGGGGAATTGAAGAAAGCCGTTCAAGGGAAAAGAGCCCGAGGCCATGGGAGAGAGCTTCCTGCACTTGAATGAAGCCCTGACACCAGGCCCGTCGGAATGAATGGGCCTGACCTCCCCTCCCCCCTCCCAGGCTGGCGAGTCCCACCGACTCGACTCGGCAGTGGAAGGCTAGGGGTTTCCTCCGAAATGGTGAACTGGCCCCCTTGTCCACAGGAAAACCACACACGGGTACAGCCTAGGCCGGATCTCGGGCCAAGTCGTCAGGGTGGCAAGATGATGGCGGATGAGAGGAAACTTGTTCTGGGACCGCCCCGCCCCCCATCGCCTCTCTGGCTGAGAAGAGGGCTGGGGAGCGGTGAGGGTCAGGGGGAGAGTGGGGGCGGGGCCGGGACAGGGACCACCGGGCAGTAGGACGGGAGTAGCCCTGAGGCCTGCCTGCCTGCCTGCCTGCCTGCCTGCCTGCTTCCTTCCCTGCCGGCGCAGGCCTGAGAGAGGCACGGGGCACGCTGGCTCCTGCCCCTTCACTCATTCGGGAAGCCTTCTGTTGTTGCTGCTGAGGTGCCGGCTGCGGTGACAGACAGAGCAAAACTCCTCTCTCTGTCTATTTCTTCAAAGGCCCGAGTCTGAGCTACGACAGATTCCCCTGTGGCTCGACCCGCAACCTCCCATCCTGCCAGACCAGACCCCTTGTCCAAAAACCTCCACTGGAGGAGCTCTTTCACCTGACCCAGAAAGGAAACACCAGCCCTGCCTCAGCCTCACACCCACCACCACCACCACCACCACCACCACCACCACCACGACCCCCCCCCCGCCCCACTCTCCTCCGGACCCAGATACCTAACAGAGGGAACAAAAATCCAAAAATCCTGCTGCTCTCCTTCTATCGCCTCCACTTTAGAAGAGTCGGTCTCCCCCAAACACCTCAGACTCTGTGACTTCCCGCGGCCTCCCTTTCCCCGTCCCCATTCTCTCCCCGGACGGGCCCCATCTTACACTCGAACGACAGCTCCACCGCTCGGGGCAGCTGGACACGATGTCCCAAAGTGGCCCAGATGGTAGCCTGGTCGATTCCAAAGGACCCACACACGCAGTCGGCCATAAACGTGATGTGGAGATCGTGGACGTTCGCGGGCCTCTGATGAAATCGCTGCTCCGGGGACCCCGGCGTCTAGGACCCGTCTTCTCCGTGTTCTTCACACCGTTGCTCCTGGGCCGGTTATTCTCTTCCCTCTCGCTGACCTTAACGTTTTGTCTCTGCCATTGAATTTTGACTGTGCGAATGTGACTTGCCGCTGTAGGGCTGCGTGGATCTCTCAGGCATCCTGCTGTGCCATGCGGGGGGGGGGGGGGGACCTTGGTGGGTGGGTCGATAGACGTCCGTTTGGTTGTCCCCTGGAGGGGAGAGACAGAGGGGACGACTCAATCCACCACGAACGCTGATGTCGCTCCGATAAACCTGTAGCGGTGATTCTAGTTTATGGCCTGTGTCCTGAAAAGAACTTCCCAAAGGGCCAGCCCGGCGGCACAGCAGTTAAGTTCGCACGTTCCGTTTTGTCGGCCAGGGGTTCGCCGGTTCGGATCCGGGGTGCGGACGTGGCGCCGCTTGGCGAGCCACGCTGTGGTCGGCGTCCCGCCTATCAAGGGGAGGAGGATGGGCACGGATGTTAGCTCGGGACCACTCTCCCGGGGCAAAAAGAGGAGAATTGGCAGCAGGTGTCAGCTCGGGGCTCATCTTCCTCGAAAAATAAATTAATTAAATAAATAAAAACAACTTCCCAAACCTCTC
>NW_025801509.1:0-1650 GCF_021613505.1 Equus quagga | reverse complement strand
AAAGGAGGCATCGAGTCTTCTCTTCAACGTCCTCAACACATCATTCTTGACTTGGGCTTATGCTTAAGGCAGAAGTTCCATGTAGGTCTGACAAGGCCCAAGTCCGGCCTCTTGCTTCCAATCAAGCTGCAAGATTGAATCAGCACAGCCTCCCCATAGACTTGAATAGATGACAACGTTCTCCTCTCGGTGCTTGTCCCTCTATTCTCGCTTCTTGCCAAGGGTTCCTTTCTTACCCCTCGAACGAGCGTCTGTTTTATGTCTTCCAGCTTCTGTGTCCGCTTCCTGTTTCTCAAAGCTGTTTCTGGGTATCCCTCCCTTTAATAGCCTAGTCTAGGCCAATCCTCGGTCAGTAACCGTGTGGCCATCTTGGCGGACATGATCCTCGGGATGTCATAAACAACCTCAAAATTCGAAGTTGTCCTGACAACCTGCGTGCACACAGAATTTCAGAGCCATCTCAGGCCAGTCCGACTCCTCACCCTTTCCAGGTAGGATAGTTTTCCTTTTTCTCGATTTCTTGTCGGTTTCTGACTTTCTCCTCGAACTTTGGAAGGCCTGCTACATTCTCTCTAGACACTGGTTTCTGTCCTGTAAGATTATCCTGGGTTTTACCTCTTACATTTTATGTAGATGGCCAAGTGGGTGGACGTTCCCCAGAGAAAGTCCTGGAGTCCCTCCCAAGTTGAAGTTGCCCGGGCAATCCTCTGATGCGCAATGATCGTGTCATCTCCTGGCACTCTGCCGATTCCACCTTGGCAGGTCCCATGTTTTCCTTCCTTCTTCCTTTAGGGAAGTGTACCAGATGCGTTCATGGATTGTAAAAGCCTCGCGGTTCTTTTTCTGGTGCGTATTGATAAGGTGACCTCACCATTGCTACTTAGTTTATGATCCCTGTCCGCACCGGACCATGAAATCTATATTTCCTAGCACTGCTAAAGTCATCTGCACCCGTGATGTGAAACAGTGAGGCCTGGGCCGGCCCAGCGGAACGTGGGCACTTACCCGCTCCCCCACAGGGCCGGCCCTGAATTGGACTTTTGGACCAACCTTTTGCCTGAGCTTGGGAACACGTGGGCCTGTTTGGATTATTCGTGAAGGTGATTAGTACTAACATCCTGGACGGTAACCTTTTGCGTTGATGCATGGGTTTAGCACTCAGCATGTTCTGTGGGTAGTATTCCTCTTCATCTATTTGGAATGGTCTACCTTTCTGTAGCATCAGTACGCATTTTGAGGTGATTTTCCAGCCTTGGAAGTTCACCTTCTCTAATCTCTTTCAGCCCCAATGCTTTATGCCGTCATTATGGACCCCATTTTGGATTTTTTGCTTTTAGGTGAATTTATTGCCGCAACCCTGCATTAGAACATCCTATATCTTTCCGATTTACATCCTCATCGAGGGAGACTTCCGTGTAGCTTACATCATCTTCCCCTGCGTAAGCCTCATAGCAGGCCCTCACCCCACACTTGTGCCTCATCATCTGTTTCACCCTCTCACACCTCCCCGCTTTGTCTCTGGGAACCCCCAATCAAATGTCCCGTGCCACCTGTTCCTGACCGCTTGTTTTTTCTTCTCCTCTTAAGTGAGGTCCTACGGTACTTGCCTTTCTCCCTGGGGCTTGTTTCACTTCCCTAAAACCCTCACAG
>NW_025801508.1:0-1473 GCF_021613505.1 Equus quagga | reverse complement strand
CCTGGGGCTTCTTTCAGTTCCCCCAATACCCTCAGGAGCCATTCTGGTGGTCACAAATGGCTGGCCTGAATCCGTTCCTATAGCTGAGTGCTATGCCTTTGTGTGGCTATAGCCCATCTTCCTTCTCCATTCATCCCTTGATGGGCACCAAGCAGGCTTCCAAGTCTTGGATATCAGGAATAAGGCCAGGGTAAATACAGGTGTGCACCGATCTCTGTGCAGGAGTGTTTCCACGTTCTTTGGATAAACACACCACAGATGAATTGATGGATCATATGGTCGATGTATTCTGAAATGTCTAAGGCAACTCCTCACCGTTTTGTGTCGTGGCTGCACCTGTTTCCACTCCCTCCAGCAGTGCAGGAGGCTTCTCTTCTCGCCACCTCCTCTCTGAAACTTATTTCCTGACTTCATCCTTATAGCCATTCTGACTGCCGTGAGCTGCTATCTCATTGCCTTTCAGATTTGCACTGACCAGAGACTTAATGATGATGAACATGTTTTCATTCAGCCTGTTGGCCATCTTTCTATCTTCCTGGGAGAAATCTCTGTTTCCAGCTTTTGCCCAGATTTTAATGGGGCTTGTTTTTTTTTTTCTTGTGGAGCCGTATGAGTTTATTGGATGTTTTGGCTATTCACCCCTTCACCAATGTGTGGTTTGCAAACATCGTCTCCCAGTTGTTGTGCTGTCTTTGCATTGCATCAATGATTTCCTTGGCTATGGAAAAGCTTTTGTGTTTGATGTAGTCCCATTTGTTTCTTGTTTCCTTTATTGCCCTTTCCCAGACAGACATGCTTCTTCCACATATGAGGCTAAGACAAATGACAAAGAGCACGCTACCTCCGTTTTCTTCCAGAAGTCTCATGGTTTCCAGTGTTACATTCTAGACTTTAATCCATTTCGAGTTGGTGTTTGTGCCTGGTGTAACACCGTGGTCTACTCTCCTTGTCTTACATGAGACTGTGCACTCTTCCCAACACCAATCATTGTAGAGACTTTCCTTTCTCCACTGTCTCCTCTTGGCTCCGTGGTCGAAAATGGGGTGTCCATATATTTGTCCCTATACCTCTGGGCTCTTGATTCTGTTCCATGGTTCTGTTTCTCTGTTTTGCATCCCAGCGTGCGCTGCTTCCATTTCAATTTCTTCGTCCTATATGTTGAAGTCAGACAGTGTGATACATTGAGCTTTGTTCTTTTTCCTCAGGATTCTTTTGGCTATTCGGGGTCTTTTGTTGCTGGATGTAAACTTTAGGATGCTCGCTTCTATCTCTGTGAGAAATATTGCTGCAACTTTGACTGGGACTGCATGGAATCAAGAGATTTCTCTATGTGGTGTGGACATTTCAAGTGTGTTAATTCTTCCATTTCAAGAGCATGGAATATCCTTCTGCTTACTTGTGTCTTCTCCCATTTCTTTTGGCAAATGTTTGCTAGTTTTCTATTTACAGAGCTTTCACCTGTTGGGGTGAGGT
>NW_025801507.1:0-1521 GCF_021613505.1 Equus quagga | reverse complement strand
ATATTAACGCCTTACCAAATTTGTCCCAGATAATGAATCCACTAGCTTGATTCACTAGCTTGTCATCACGCACCACCAAGCCTGTCTGTCTCACCACCGACAGACCACCCTCTAACTGTGACTCAATCTAAATCGGTTTCCATCTTATTGAAGTCTGTTCCAGAGAACTCATCTCCAGATAGCCCTGGTGGGTTGTCCACTTATGTCCCAACAGTCAGAGGCACTGAACATTCAAGTCTGTCAATTTCAGAATTCTCTTGTTGTCAGGCTCCTGCCAAGAACATGTTCCTCCCCACATTATCACACTCTGATTTTCAACAAGAGCAAGTTTCCCTCCGTCTACCAGAGACCTGTCTCTGGGGAGACTCTGCTACCAATCACATGGAGGCCAGCAGCCATTCTTTCCTTGGCCTTAACCGCCAGGCATTCTTCGCAAGACAAATAAAAAAGAGAATGTGGATTTCCAGATTTTAGAGAAGAAAGAAAAGGAGGAAGGACTATTTTCAAAACAAATGTGCTCAGAAAACCAACGGATGTCTTCAGGGAATTCATTGCAGCCACCTGACGTACAAGACACCACAGCCCCCAAAACTGGCTGGGACATCACAGGCAAACCAGAGCAGCTGAGCATTTGTCGACAGCTACTGTATGTCAAGACTTTGGGAGAAAACTTGCAGCAGAAATATACCCAGCTCTTTTGGGGTCTTCCCTCTCTGCACAGTGAGTCCCTGGTGGCCACTCTCCTGGTTTCTAGTAGTAGTGCCCCACTAGGGTCTCATTTTGTCTTATTCAATGGAATCTGTATGGCTTCTGCAGTCAAGATGTGGGATCAAGAATCTCCACCACTTCCCCATTCTCACCCTCCTCCCCTCCCCGATGTACATCCGCAACCCTTCTCTCAGACCAACCCCCAATCTCAGCCCCCACCTTTCACTCAGGTCCAGCCCCATGCCCACCTTCAATCCCCACTCTCAATCCTACCATCTTCTTCTCCATCCCAGATTAGGGACCATGGAGTGTCTTTCCATAGATCCCAGATTGAGTCAGACTCTCATATCTCAACTGAAAATCAACACCTGAAATGGCACATGTTGCAGAAGCAACAAGAAAGTCTGTGGGGTTTAGTCCCTGCATTCCAAAAATCTCAAGAAGCCACTTGTCCTCAAGCTCTCACCCCTCCTTTGGTCAGCCAGTCCTCCCATGCCTATGTACCAGTCTCTGCCCTTCCTGGCCATTTTCATATCACCAGTGAACCCCAGGATAAAATGGAGCTCCACATTCCAAGGAGGCTATTCTCACACTGCTGCCTCCATGCCAGTAGGAATCTAGAGTCTCTGTGTAAATGCACAGGAATATCTGAGCAAAAAGGCAGACATGCTCACTCACAGCTCCGTCAGCTTCAGGGCCAGAGTAGCAAGAATCTAGCAGAGACTGAATTGAGTTTCCCAGGAAGCTTCCATGAGACGATCTCAAGAAAGTTTCAACTAAGGCAGGACATGAAGAGGAATCTTGGATATATCC
>NW_025801506.1:0-1111 GCF_021613505.1 Equus quagga | reverse complement strand
CCTCTTGCTTCATATCACCTGGGATTCACGTTTTATGTCACAGTATGGATACAGGAAAATACAGTTTTCCACTTGGTACCTTCTCAATTCTCTCTTTCTCTTCTCCTCTCTTCCTTTCTCCCTCCCTCCCCCTCATCTCCCCTTCCTGTTTTTCTTTCCTTCTCTCTCCCTTTCTCTCTCTCTCTCTCTGTTTCTACCTCCATCTCTCTCTGTCTATGTCTATGCCTTTCTCTTTCATTCTGCCCAAATAAAGAACTTGGAATTTAATTTAATTTTTGCTCTTAAAAATACTCACACGGACACAGTTCTTAATGTCCTCAGTGACGATTTTGAGGGGAATGCTCTTTGGCTGGTCCTTCTCTTTGGCTAGATTGATGCACCTAATCACATTCAATAATAACCCAAAATAGAGTAGGATGGATTAGCTATTAGCTTCTTTTCAAATAATCTATACTGCTAATATTTTCAGTCTACTTGGTTATTTTTGAAAGCATATAAATAGACTCGGCAAAACCAAATTATGAGTTGGAAGAATATGCAAAAATACTTCATGAAAGTAAGACATGACCCAGAAAATAGCGGGTTGCCCCTGTCGTGTGAGATTTGGCAGTAGATCCAGTCCTCAGAGCTTTCCTGCCTGGTTGGAGGGCCCAGCACCTTCCTGGGTTCAAGGGTAGGAAGTAGCAGCTGCTTTGAGAATCACTCAGTAGAGTAACCTGCACTCAGGGAAATTGAGCGTGTGTTTTGAGAGTAACATTGGATCCAATCATTAGGTTGGAGAGAAGGGGAAGATGAGAGTGACAAGCAGAACTTCCTCAAAAATAAGCAAAACATGCATGTAAGTGAGAGGACAATTTTGCAGTAGCAGCCGGGTAAATCTAAACAAGGAGTTATTTGAGGATGCTCAGACAGCTTCTACTAGAGAGAGGGAGAATGGTTTGAGGGCGCTGCTATGAAGAGATCTGCAATCTTTTATTGTGGATCAAAGATTTAGAATACGTATACTGAAAAAATACCTTTGAAGGGAAGAGTGCCAGTTTTCCTTTAGTTCTGAAGAACTGCAATTTAAAAAAAGGGAGAAAAAATTAAACTACATAAAACACTTATACTA
>NW_025801504.1:0-1119 GCF_021613505.1 Equus quagga | reverse complement strand
CAAAGTTGCAGCAATATTTGCCACAGAGATAGAAGAGAGAATCTTAAACTTTCTAGGCAGCAACAACAGACCATGAATAGGCAAAGGAATCCTCAGGAAAACGAAAAAAGCAGGACGTGGCACACTTTCTGATTTCAATATAGAGGGCGAAACTCTAGGTACCAAAACGGCATAACCTGGGCCCAAAAACAGGCACACATACCCATGCAGCAGGATCGAGAACCAGAGCCCAACTCAAACGTACATGGACAGCCCATTTTCTACCAGGGAGTCAAGAGAAGACAGTTGAGAAGGGAGAGTCCATACAATAAACGGTGCTGGGAAGCCTGCACATCCACACGGAACACAACGACAGAAGACCATGATGTTTCACCTGTCACACACCATGTGAAATGGATTGAAGCCCTTAATGGCAGACTTGAAACTGTGAAACTTGTAGCAGAAGACCTAGGCAGAATGCTCTATTCCATCTGTCTGAGCCACCTATTTGGAAGAAGCATTTCTGACTGGGCAAGGGCAACAACGGAAACAAGAAACAGATGGGACCACATCAAATGCACACGCTTCTGCCCAGTCAAGGAAACCATCGACTCAATGCAAAGACAGCACAACACCTGGGAGAGGAAGTTTGCAAACCACAAATCGGACAAGGGGTGAAAAGCCCAAAGATACAATGAACTCGCACGTCTCCACAAGAAAAAAAAACAACAAGCCTATGAAAACCTGGTCAAAAGATGGAAACAGAGATTTCTCCCAAGAAGATCGAAAGAGGGCCAACAGGTGCATGAAAACTTGTTCACCATCATTGAGTCTCAGGAAAATGAAAATCCAAACTGCAAGGACATAGCAGCTCACTGTGGTCAGAATGGCTATAAGGAAGCAGACAGGAAACAACAAGTGTCAGAGAGGAGGTGGAGAGTAGGGAAGCCTCCTGCACTGCTGCTGGGAGTGTAAAACAGTGCAGCCAGTATGCCAAGTGGTGTGTAACTGCCTCTGAAATTTAAGAATCCATGTCCCATATGATCCAGCTATTCCTCTGAGGCGTGTTTATCCAAAGAACTCGGAAACACTACCACATAAAGACATGTGCATGGCTGATTTCACCACAGCCTTACTCCC
>NW_025801503.1:0-9547 GCF_021613505.1 Equus quagga | reverse complement strand
CTGCTGCAAACCCTGCTGCTCCCAGTCCAGCTGCTGCAAGCCCTGCTGCTCCCAGTCCAGCTGCTGTGTCCCCATCTGCTGCCAGCGCAAGATCTGATTTTCAGTTTTTGCAGGGACCCTTCCCAAAGCCGGTGCCATCCCTGGTCAGAAGTCCCGGGTTCCAGTACAGCCATCATCCGCCTTTTCCCTGCACCGCCTGAGCCACCCTAGTGCTTTGTTTCCCACCCTCCTCCTTTGTCCAGCTCTCTTTGACCTCCTGCCAAGAAATGCTGTGGGCACTTGTGTCCAAGAACGCCTTCCAGAGCCCACCTCCAGCAGCTGGAGATCTTTTCCAGCCACCTGCAGCAGAGGCCGCCCCCAGCCCTGCTCGCCTGGCACTTCCCCATTGAGAACCTCTGAGCAGGGCAGCAGTGGCTCTCAGCCCTGCCTGCTCTGCGGTCACTGCTTGCTCAGACCCCTCTCTGTCCTTTAAGTATCTAATAAAGCCCCTAGCCTCGGGCCCCATTGCCGTGTTGGTGTGTTTATCTGTTTCCATCTCTCTGGTGGGTGGGGGGAGTGTGCACTGGAATAACACCTGCGGCCGTGCTCAGTTCCTGCAAACAACCCACCTGTCCGACTTCCCACAGCATCCTCGACTGAGGCTGATCTGCCCCGTGTCTCCTAAATGCCCTGTGTGCGTTTGCTACGCAGACTAGCTGAGCAGCCCAGAGCAAATCACTTTTCCTCCCAGAACCTCAAAGTCCACACCTGGACAACAGGCTGCTGCTACCACCGTCCTCGTGGGAAATGTTCTGTGGACGGCAAGGCAGCCATGAGAAGACACTCTGGTGATGGCCGAGGGGTACGTTCCGGCACCCACCTGCTCCCGCAGCGATGGCCCTCTGGTCTTTCCTGAAGCAGCCAGACGGAAATGAAGTCATCTCTGAGGGTTTCCTACACGGATCTGGCAACAGCCCTGAGGGACTGACGTAAAATGAAGCCCAGAGAGGAAAGTGGAATCGAGCCCAACCCTGTTTCTGGCGTTGGACTGCTGACAGCTTTCCGGCCGGCCCCACCCTCCACCTTCTTTTTACCCCACAACTGTGTGAGCCAATGAGGAAGCCCACCACGGTGGGGTAAGCTCAAACCACTCAAACCCCAGTCTGGGTGAGAACCCTAAGCCCAGACCCCTTCCCTAACCAGGACAGAATCCAAAGCAGGTGTCCTCCCTTCACTCAGCCATTCCAGACCAGCCAGGCGCCTGCCCTGCTCACCAGAGCCTCACGGTGAGAGTGACGAACCCTGTCCCACCCTCTGGGTGTATGCGCGATGTCTCAGTCCTGACATCTGAGCCAGTTTGGGGCAGACGGTTGATCTCGCCCCCCACAGGGCAACCACAAGACAGTGACACCTTGTCTATCGTCCTGCTGCAGAGAGGTAGGGAGCCAGCGTCGAAACCCACTTGGTCTGGGCGGAGCCACCCTCTTAACCTGGGAAACAGGAAGGCTGTGATACATAAAAACCAGGGGGGGAAAGCGTCTGCTTCCAGAGGAGTGTAATATTTACGGAAGGTCCCACTGCAGCAACTGGACAAGGCCCCAGCGGCACCGGGGTTGTTGCTGGCTCTCCTATGGGACAGAGCACAAGGGGAGCCCCCGGTCCCCGCAGAAGAAACACAAGGGCACCCTGCCCTGATGGCCACAGCCGGGACCACCCGAGGGTGCCAACCCCCCACAGAGTGCTGGGCCCAGATCTGTGGAGAGGGAGGGAGGGGCTCAGCAGACCCGGCAGTGGCAGTGGTCAGAGAGCCGAGGGGCCCACAAAGGTCGTGCTCCCCACAAACCACTCTGCAGGCTTGCTATCTGGAGCAACGACTGATGAGTTGTCGAGAGCTGCCCCTACAAGGAGCATTCTGCCACCTTCCTCGCCAGCACCAGGAGGTCCTGTGCTGCTGGGGGGCTGTGATGCTTTGGGGCCTAAAGTGCCCTGGATAAACACAGATGCCCCCCCCCCCAAACCAGACAGTCTCCATGATACCTCACGAAACCAAGGACGAGAGTAACAAACGCTCCCCAAAGGGATCCGGCCACACTACATGGTGGAGCTGACTGTTAAAACGGGGGGGGTCCCAAAGATGAGATAGATGGGGAGAGCACCCCGGAAATTCCAGCCAGTTGAGGAGCTGTGGGAGGCCCAGAGGGGCACTCAGGCGCCTTTGAAACCAAAAGGGCCACCACGAAGCAAGGTCCTCATGGAGGTCAGACGCCCTCTGCCAGACAGAGAGCCAGTGACCTGAGAACAGACCCCTCCGTGGGCACCCCCACTTCCCAGCCTACACCCCTCTCCTGATTTGACAGCCTTCAGGAGAGTTAGCATGGGGCTGGGGTGTCTCCAGCCCTAAGGGACCCAGGTCCTACAGCTGGGCAAGTGCACATGGGACCAGGGGCTGAAAATCCTTATGGCTGTTTGGGACATGATGCCCCAATGAGTCGCCTAATGGTGTGCAGGAAGAGTCCAGAAGGACACCTTTGTGGCTAGGCATGGAGAGCAGCTAGTTCAGACTGGAAAACCATGGAATATTCTCTTTCTAGTCAGTTAACAGAGTGGACGTCCACTGTAGAGGACCCAGCTTGTTGCCTTCCCACATCTACCACCCCGCCGCCTTCCAGCCTCACTCCCTTGCCTTGCTTCCCAGAGAGGGCCAGTCTTCAGTTCCACCTTCATCATGCCTGTAGCAACAGGAACCCCAGGAGCTGCTGGACCCTGGTCCAACTTTATGCCATGATACCTACATGTAAGTGAACCCTCAGAAGCTCTGGCTCCTCCAGTGGCTGCCCAGGGGGCCGATTTAACACACAACCCAAAATAGCAGGGAAGTAAATTCTCCATGAGGCGCACTTTGATCTATGAGAGCAGAAGACAGGAAGGATAAAGCGTTCTCCCTTCTCCCTCCTTGCAGACCGTCCTGAGATGCAATGTCTCCATGAGACGTTGGAGGTGGCTTGCGTGGACAAGCAACCAGCCGCCACTTCTTTCCCCTCATCTGGCCTCCAAGGACCGACTGTTCACTGACACATTTGCACTAAGTTTTGCCTCGAGACGTCTCCTAGAGAACTCAGGCTGAGACTCCCAGCTTCACAGTGTGTATTCAACGTTACAATAGGGGATCCTTGCCAACGCAATATGACAAGGAAAAGAAACAAGCGATGCCAAGTTGGGAAAGAAACAAAAGTGGGGGTTCACAGATGACTTGACTGTCTACCTACAAAATCCTAGTGAATCGACAGGCAGTCTGTTAGAGCTGATGAGGAAATTCAGAGACGCCCATCAAGAGCATTGCCATAGACAAGTCACAACATCAGAAGTTGTGACTTTTACAAAGAGCCTTTGACAATAGCAACAGAAATTATAAGGTAAGTAGGAATACATCTAACAGGATGGATAGACCTCTCTGGAGGAAGTTATAAAGTCACATAGAAGGATGTTAAAAAGCTAAATACATCCACAGGGGCGAGAAGATCTATGGTGTCCTCCTCCAAATTAGTCTATCAATTCAATGCAGCTGCAGTCGAAATGTCTAAAATCACACGTGCTGACAAGGAAGGTGAAAAGTGGAGCTCTCGTCCTCTGCTGGTGCATGATTAATTACTCTGAGAGCAATTTAACAACACCCAGAAAGCTGAGGCAACCTAGCAACCCCACTTCCGGTACGCGCCTCAGAGAATCTGCCCAAGGTCCCCGGGCAGTGTCTCTCAAAGCTTAATTACCTTTGAGCAAGTTATGCTGCGGCCACTCTGGAGGACGGCCCGGTAGTGGGGGTAGGTTTAACTACACCCACCCCGTGACCTCACAGGCACACTCTTGGTGTTTATCCTAGAGAAGGGATAAACTGGATTTACACAAAAATCTGCATGGGAATGTTTATAGTGGCTTTTTACTCATAATCTCCAAAACCGAAAACGACCCAATGTCCTTCCACAAGCGACAGTGCAAACTGTGGTTTAAACATGGCGTCAAATGCTGCTCGGCAGTAAAAACGGATCAACTGTGGATACACACAGCAACCTGGCGACCTCAGAGGCGAGAGGAGTCTCGACAGCTTACATTCGGCAATGACTGCGTTCCTACGATGTTCTCAAAAGGAAAACCATAGTGACGGAGAGGAGACCAGTGCGTGCCAAGGGGTAGGAGCAGGAGGAGGGCGTCGCTCTAAAGGAACAGCATGAGGGAGAGTCCCGGGATGGCACAGCTGTCCTCTATCCTGATTATAATGATGGTACACGAATCTACACACGTGTTAAAATTCAAAGAGTCCATTTTGTTGAGGATTTCGAGAAATCAGAACCCTGATGCATTGTTTGTGGGAATACAAAATGGTGCAGCTGCTGTGGAAAACTGTCGGTTCATCAAAAGTTAAACACAGAATTACCATGTGATCCAGCAATCCCATTTCTGGGTCTATCCCCCAAAGAAGCAAACGCAGGGTCTCAGATAGATACTTGTACACCGATGTTCAGAGCAACAGTATTAAAAATAGCCAGGAGGTGGAAACAACCCAAATATCCATCAACAGATGAATGGATGAATGGGTACACAAAATGTGGTATGTACACACAATGGAATATTATTCAGTCATAAAGAAGAATGAAATTCTGGTACATGTTACAACATGGATGAACCTTGAAAACATTGTGCTAACTGAAATAAGCCAGGCACAAAAGGACAAATACTGTATGATTCCACTTATATGAGGTCCCTGGAATAATCAGATTCATAGAGACAGAAAGTAGAGTGGTGGTTGCCAGGGGTTGGGGGTGGGGGAGGATGGGGAGTTAGTGTTTCATGGGGACAGAGTGTCAGTTTGGGAAGGTGGAAAGTTCTGGAGATGGATGGTGGTGATGGTTGCACAACAATGTGAATGTACTTAATGCCACTGAGCTGTACATTTAAAAATGGTTAAAATTATAACCTTTATGTTATGTATATCTTACCACGATAAAAAATGTCAACTAAAAACTTGATTTTACTATATGATAATTGTAAAAATTGAAGTGATGCAAAAAAGGAAAACAAAAATTGAACGTGCATACAAATCTCCTGGGCTCCTTAAAACACACATTCTGGCTCAGGAGGCTTGGGGTGGGGGCTGAGAGTCTGCATGTGCAACACGGTCCCAGGCGATGCTGACGCAGCGGCGGAACCTGTGCCAGGAGATGTCTGCTAGGATGCTGCCCCACTGCATCATGAGAAAAACTCGAAAACAAGCTAAATGTCTGTCAATAGAGGAACGGCCAAGTAATCAGTCTATTCATTCAATGGAAACCTATACAGCAGCAAAAATGGAGGAACTAGGCTTGCCACCATCAACAAGGAGGATAAACAGATGTGAGAAAAGGGAAATTGAAGGAGAACAGTTGCGGCATGATACCTACATGTAAGTATTTAAAAGCACACAAGACAATACCATCTGTTGTTCACAGGATTTATACATGCAGTAAAATGATAAAGACACAACTAGGGAGACCCCACCAGCCCGCATGGCCGCTGCCCCCGGACAGAGAGGCCGCAGAGGTACAAGGAGGGCACCAGCATCTGCACGGCTGTTGCTCTAATCTGAGGCAAAAATGGCAAGATACTGACATAGTTGGGTCTATGAGCGAGGTGTTTGTTATATCATTGTCTGTGTTTATTCGTAAGCCTTTTTTAATACCATAATTTTTAAAAAAGGGAAAAAATCATCTGAAATGTGTTATGAAAAGCACATAGAAAGAAGCCACTCACCGAACTGTTTTTAATAGCCAAACACGGAAATAATCAAAGATATAAAAACAGAGAATTGGTTCAAATCTCACCACACATCCATGTAACACAGCACCACACACACAGTTATAATCGGGTGGTGGGAAAGCAGGAACATGGATGCATCTCAACATTTTCTTGATGGAAAAAGGCCAGACACTTTTTGAACACACGGCTAAGTTTCCATTTTCATGAACTTCAAGAACAGGAAACATTAACCGGCGGTGACAGGTCAGAGGGGAGGAGAGAACCGGCTGGAAGGCGCGGCCGGGAACTTTCGGGGGCGATCCTTATGGGCAGCGAAAGAGATAATACACACATGCCCACACAGTTGTCACAACCCATCTTCTTGAACACCTGACACGTGCCCTTTATTAACTAGCCTTGACTTTAAAAAGTCAGGCTGTGGGAAATGCAACGCCAAGGACACGTGTTCACTCCATGTCGTTAGTTGGAACATGAGCGGCCAACCAGAGAAAAAGTGAACGCACTTCTCTGCTTGCACGCGTTAGGAGGCGTCCGCCGCGGCGTCGGGCACAGGCGGGCGGCAGAGGGCGCGCACGGACCGCCCGGACGGCTGCGCTCCGACTTGCCCGCCCGGATGCGCGGGTCCCGCCGACGGATGCCCGACCCGACCCCGACGCGGCCCTGGCGCCCCCAAGCCATACGAGGGTCCTGCTCCACCCCGGGGACCCCAAGGCGGCATCCGGGCCGGCGCGACCGCGATCACCTGCCAGGAGCCGGGGCCCAGGGGGCAGCCCGCCCTCGGACCTTGCCCCACCTGGCACGACGGCCACTGCCTGAAGCCCGGCCCCGCTGGGGAGCTGGAAATCCGCGAGGGGTTCCCTTCCACGCGCGGCCCGCCCCCAGGCCACCCCTGCCTTTCCACCCCTCCGCGCCCCGGAGATGCTGGCCGCCGGAGGGAGGAGCCGACCCGGCGAGGGCAGGGCGGGGCGGAGGGGGTGGGGGCGGCGAGCCTGAGGGCCCACTGCCCCAGGCAGGCGCTGAGACCGGCCTCTGCTGGGGCGCAAGGGAGATGGGCGAAGGAGGGAGGGCATAGAATCCAGCACTCCTCCCCACCCCACCCCCACTTCGGGCTGGAAAGAACCTAGGCAGCAGAGCTGGTGGCCTTGGAAAGTCACGGTTCCCTCCGGAAATGGTACCACCCAACCCCTCAGCCCCACTGTTGCAGAACCACAGGTTTTAAGTGCTCATTTGCACGAAAAAATGACCATCAGGGTTATAAAACAGTCATGCCCAAACATTGTCCCCTGGCCAGGCGCCCCACACACCCACTCACCTGCAGCTTCTAGAAGGGGGCGAGGACACTGACATTTACTGCCGCCTGCTCAGGCCTACCTGGGAGCTGCCTAGGGCACAGCCAGAGTTCTTAGGGGCCAAGGGCATCCCCAGGCCACATGCAGACACTGACCACATCAGGGCTGGGCAGAGGAGGAGAAGGCCACACCCCCTCCTGCAGGACACCCTCCACCTTTCTCCTCTCCCCTGGGCTCATCCTGGGCCTGGCAGGGGGACAAGCCTCGTGGGGCATCCTTGCCCCCCCTTCCCAAGTGACAGCTCCTCTATCTAACAAGGGACAACCCGCCAGTCCTGCAGGTCACAGGCCCTTCAGGTCTGTCTGTGTTTGCCCAAGGGCGTCACGTACCCCCTCTGGCCACCTGGCAAGCTTCTGGGGGCTCAGTCCGAATCCTCCTGCCCCCCTTCAGGGCCTGGCCTCCCCCACTTTTCAGACACGGAGTGAGGTCAAACCCAGCAAGCCCCCACCACACCCCGCAATGCACCACTGACCTGGCCATGCATCCAGGCTCGGCACCCCCCAGAGCTCAGATCCACCATCCACCTCCGGCCAGCACCTGTCTTCTCAGCAGGACTCGCCTCCTTGGGGCCCAGCTTGTGAGGGGAGGGAGGAAGGACCAGCCCCAAATAGCCCCTGGGTTACCAGCGCTTCCTTCCGGGAGAGCCTCACTCCCCAAAAGATGTTTGTGCTGGCTCTGAGCCAGGGACACTCTCCCCCTACACAGACCCCATATGCTCACCACTGCCCAGACACTCCTCAGGCCAGCGAGGGAGGCGCCCCAAACACTTCCTATGCACCTACTATGTGCACAACTCTGAGCCTCAAGGCAGCACCGACTGGTCTGGAGAACTGAGTATGAGAAAGGGGAGGAGGGCTCCTGGGAGCCTTACCCAGCATCCACCTGCTGCCCGCTGTCCTCCCCCACTCCCACTCAGAGCTCTGGGGTCCTGAGTGCCCACCCTGGCCCAGGAGGCCAATCATGCCTGCTGCGTTTTTGGTGACTTTTCATTCAACCAGGGGAGGCTGACAGCCGCCTCCCACACCCCTCCCTTCACGGGAAGGGGCTGCACTTCCGGCGGGCCGAAGCCCCTCTCAGAGCCTCAGAGTGGCCCTGAGAGGCCTGGATGGCTGGGGGCTCCAAGATGGAGGAGGGGCCGCCCTCACTGTCCATGGGACAGCCCTGGGGGAGGGGTTTTAGAAATGTCTGGGCTATCCGGTCACACCTCTCCCAAAAATAACTACCTTCAAAGTCTCCCACAGCTCGTGGGCTCCGGGGCAGGGGTCCTTGTCCCATTTCGTGGAGCTAAGTCCCCAGTGCCAGGGACAGGCGCTCAATAAATACCGAGCAATCGATAGATGTCTGAGTGCGTGCCCTCCCACACCCTGCGCGCCCCGCCTCCTCCACTCCAGGACCGGCGGCCGCCTCCTGGTCCGGGACAGCCAAGGTCTTGCCTGCCTCGGGGGTCCCCTCCTGCACCACCGGCGCCTTCCCAGCCTCCAGTCACTGCTTGCATGTCGCCACCTCCGGGACGCCCACCCGCTCCACGGTGTCTCTGGCTTCTGTTTGTTTCAGCCCAACGCCTGCCCGAGGTGTAATTACCTATGTGCCCGCGCTGGACTCCAGCGTCCAAGCGGCGACCGGTTGTGTTCCCACCGCACTCAGCTGGGGGTGGACCCTCAACAGGTCTTATGGGGGCGCACTTTGTCAGGGGGGACCCCAGTGAGCGCTGTTTTGGGGTAGTTTTTCACTTGTCGGGTCAAGGGGTGGAGGTCATCGGTGGGGCTGGGGGGACAGCACTGCGCTGGGGGCTCCCGCCACCAGAGTTCAAGAGATGTATGACCTGAGGCAAGCCATCTCGCCTCTGAGCTTCCAATCTCGCCCCCAGTAGAGGGGAGACCCCGGCTCCCCACCAGGGGTCGTGGAGAGGGTAGAGCGCTCGGCAGGGGGAGCGAGGGACCTCCCGGTGCGGGTCCCGCACCAACAAAGGCCGGGGCGGCGTGGAGAGGACCCTCGCGCAGAACCCTTCGCCGGTGTGCTTGCGGCGCGGCTAGGGGTCCCCGGGGAGGCCGCGCGGTGGGGCTGGGAAGGCTTCCTGGAGGTGGGGTCCCAGGCAAGGCCTCGGGACGCGCGGCCCCTTTAAGCGGCAGGGCCAGGGTGAGGGGTGAGGGCAGAGGGCGGAGGGCGGCGAGCCCGCCCCTCGCCCCCCGCGGCCGCCGCCTCTAATCTGCGCCGTGAGCCGGGCCGGCTGACGTCACCTGCCCCCGAGCCGCGCGCGCTGATTGGCTGCAGGTGACGTCAGGGGCTTTTTTCGCCCTGCATGACCTCATCCCCCGGCGGCCCCGCCCTCCGCCCGGGCCTGTCACTTGCGGCCGAGCGGCGGCCGAGCCGGCCCGCGCCCCCCGCCCCCGCCCCCGCCCCCGCCCCCGCCCAGAGCTGGAGCCCCCGCCCGG
>NW_025801502.1:4200-4551 GCF_021613505.1 Equus quagga | reverse complement strand
CGCTCGCCTCCCACCAGCCCCCAGGCCCACGCCCCCAGGTACCTCTCGCAGATGGCATCATCTTCGCAGGCGCCCCGGTCGTCCGTGTCCGGCGAGCAGGAAGAGCGGGAGCTGCAGGAGGGCCACCTCAGGCTCGCGGCCGTGGCTGTGGAGGGCCCGGGCTGCTGTGCCCAGCGGGGACACGGAGCGGCGTCCACGGACGCCGGCGGAACGGACGAGCCCGGCCCGGGAGAGAGCCGCAGAGCGCGGCCGGACTCCGCCGGGCTCGGCTCTGCGCAGGCAGGCGCGGCTCGCCGACGCCTCCCACGCCTCCCGCGACGGTGGCCCAGCAGCCGCGCGGGCTCCTCTCCT
>NW_025801502.1:2686-4100 GCF_021613505.1 Equus quagga | reverse complement strand
CGCTCCCAGGCCGCTGCCCCGCCCCCCCCCTCGGGCGGTGCACTGCACTGCGGACAGGGACAGGGACACCCTCCTGGGAGAACTCCTGGGGCCCCGCCCACATGCTCTGGACCTTCGCGGAGCCGCAAGGTGCGCTGACAGGGACTGCAGGGTCCCCGCCAAGCTCGCTCTCGGGGAACTGCAGCCTCCTCCCTCGGGTCTTACTTGAACGTCAGACCCGAAACCATGCAACGTCTAGAAGAAAACATAGGCAGTCAGCCCTTTGACATCAGTCTTAGCAGCCTATGTTCAAGTACCACGTCTGACTGGGCAATGGAAACAAAATACAAAATGAACAAATGGGACTACATCAAAGTAAAAAAATCTTCTGCACGGCAAAGGAAACCATCCACAAAACCAAAACGCAACCTAACACCTGGGAGAAGATACTTGCAAACCGTATATCGGATAAGGGGTTAATTAATACCCAAAATACAGAAAGAACTCATACACCTCAGCAACAAAAAAGAATCAACAACCCAATTAAATAAACGGGCAAAAGATCTGAGCAGTGACTTCTCCAAAGAAGATATAGGGATGGCCAACAGGCATATGGAGAGGTGCTCAACATCATTAGCCATCAGAGAAGTGCAAATGAAAACTACAATGAGATGTCACCTTACTCTGGTCAGAATGGCTCTAACCAACAAGACAAGAGACAAGCGTGGGAGAGAGGATGTGGAGAGAAGGGGAACTCTCCTGCACTGCTGGTGGGAGCGCAGACTGGTGCAGCCACTATGGAAAGCAGTAGGGAGTCTCCTCAGAAAACTAAGAATAGACCTACCGTTAGGATCCAGCTATCCCACTGCTGGCTATTCATCCAAAGAACTCGAAGACACAAATGCAGAAAGACCCGTGCACCCCTAGGTTCACTGCGGCATTATTCACAACAGCCAAAACTTGGAAGCAACCTAGGTGCCCATCAAGGGAGGAATGGATAAAGAAGATGTGGTATGTATACACAACGGAATACTACTCGGCCCTAAGAAATGATGAGACCCGGCCATTTGTGACAACCTGGATGGACCCTGAGGGTATCATGTGAAGTGAAATAAATCAGAGGGAGAAAGTCAAACACCGTGTGATCTCACTCATGAGCAGAAGATAAAAACAATCACAAACACACACAGAGCAACGGAGACTGGATTGGTGGTTACCATAGGGGGAGGGGGGAGGGGAGAGAGCAAAAGGGGTGATGAGGCTCCCATGTGAGGTGACGGACGATAATTAGTTTTTGGGTGGTGAACACGATGTAATCTACACAGAATTCGAAATATATTACAACGTACATCTGAAAGCTATATGATGTTAGAATCCACTGTTACTGCAATAAAATAAAATAAAATAAAATAAAATAAAATAAAATAAAATAAAA
>NW_025801502.1:0-2676 GCF_021613505.1 Equus quagga | reverse complement strand
AATAAAATAAAATAAAATAAAATAAAATAAAATAAAATAAAATAAAAAAGTGTAGGAGCCTCAAGAGGCTGACAGGCTTTTGAAAAGGTATTCTAGGGGTTTTTATGGCTTAGCTCAGGGCGGCAGACACCAGCCTGAGACACAGCCGTGACACAGTCACTAACTTCAACTAAATTCTATTCCGACCGGAGGAAAATCAAAACTACTATAATAAGAATAATTTATTGAAGGCCTCACTTTGTGCCAGATCCCGTGCTAACCGCTTTGCACCAACTATCTCATTTAATCCTCACATCCAAAAGCTAGGTTACCGCTTCTCTCCCCATTTTAAAGGTGAGGAGACGGAAGCAGAATGATGGCAATCCGCCTGGAATTCCCATAAGGGTTCTCTATTTAATGACGTGACTTTTGGACGAGATTGAAAGGTTTAACACATTACAGTGAAGATGCAGATCCCAGTATCACAGAACGTGAAAAACACTGAGTCCTGCAAAATGTATTAAAACGCTAATTACGGATCCTCACAGTCTCTTGGCGTGTTTCTTCAGATGAGGGAAAACCCAGTGTGAACAACCGCTGATGAGATGTCTCCAGATGAGGAACATGTCTGGACTTTAAAGCCAGGAACTATCCCAGGAGATTCTGAGTCGGTGGGTCCAGAGCAGGCCTTGAGCGTCTCCGTTCTTTCCAAACGCCCCACAGGCTACACTTACGTGCCCCGGGAGTTGGGAAGTACAGCCATGCCCTACCCCGGGACGTTTCAGTCAACAACGGGGGCCCCATAAGATTAGTCCCGTAGAGCCTAGGTGTGTAGGAGGCTCTGCCGTCTAGGTTTAGGAACTCCGTGGTGCTTTGCACGATCACGAGATTGCCTGACCATGACACACTCCTCAGAACTCATCCCCACTGTTAAGCAAAGCATGACTGGACTGGACTGCCTTAGATTCTCCACGGTTCCAGACCCTGCACTGTTTGGATGACTGGACACACAGAGGGCACCGTGTCTGAGGCAGAGAGCAGCTGGAATCACACCAGCTCTCGACAGAGAGTCAAGGAAAGGCGTGCTCTGCTTACACGACTCTCTACTTTTCTCTGTGTCTCAACTATTTTACAGCTAATCGACTTTTTTTTAACCGAGCAGCTTTGCCAAAAACATGTTACCAACAAATACTACACAAACCAATACGAACAAGACAGATTAAATAAGCCTGACCCTAAAATGCTACTGAAAAGGCTTCTCTTTCCCTGGGACAATTCTGACAGCCTTAGATTCTTCCACCAAGAGCAGCCAAGTCGAGGGAGATTAGTTCTAATTCCACAGTGCTACAGATGCGCTCAGTAGCAACTGCAAGCTGGAAAGGAAACAAAGTTGGCTTGGCTGTAATCCATTCCAGTTCACACGCTTCACCAGGGACAGCCTCCGAGCCTTTAATACTTATGTATGCATTTATCCATTTATTTAATCAGCCACTACTAACGCCTACTAAAGGCCAGACACTGCTCTAAGTACTTTACGGACATGAAATATCCTCTCACCTTTACACTCACCTATGGAGTGTGTATGATAATCATCCCCGTTTGACAGATCAGGAACCTGACACACAGACTGGTACGGTAACTTGCCCAAGTTCACACAGCCCGTAGGTGGCAGAGCTAGGACCCATTTGACAGAGTCTGGCTCCAGAGTCCACGTTCCCAATCACCACGCTTGGTCTCCAAAAACCTACAGAAAGCGCCAGCCTTAACCGAAAACTTGTGTTTTCCCCACCCTACAGTCCCTACGCGGCCCCAGGCTCCAGGGCACTCTTTCAGCTCCTCTGACAGGCCATACTCCTTCCTTGCCCTGTCCCAACACTCTCCCGCACAAGTCCTCCTTTTCTTGTAGGCATCTGCTCTCAGCTTCAACATCACTGCCTAAGCCACAAAGTCTATCAGTAAATGCCGTATTTCTCAGCACCCAACACGAAATACTTTTTACGTATCTCCTAGGTAATGAGTTGCTGCCTATCTGTCCTTTCCAACTAGGCTGTGAGGCCCAGTACGTCAAACACCTTGCCAGTCTTGCTCACCAAGTGTCCAGACCGCTGAACACGCACCGACCAGAGGAAAGGAAGGACTTGGCCCAAAGTCAACTCTCCGGACTTTCTGTGGAAGGAGGCAACGAACGGAGCACCCTCGAGCCTCACGCTTTCTTTGCCAGACTTTCAAGTGTGGGACACATACCTGTGCTCACAACGCTCCCCGGACAGCCCCCACTGCACCCCTAACAGGTAGACTTCCGCACAGTCCAGGGCTTTGGAAAGCACTGGCTCTGCACACAAACGTCACGTGGCCCTCGACAGGCCGCTTCCCCTGAACCGGCCTGAGCTTCAGGGGCACAACAGGCTTCAGGAAAACCCCAACGGAACGTAGCCTCGAAAAGAGGGAGACCTGCACTCCTCAGAACGCATCGAGACCAGGGTCCTTGTCGACTTCGCGTCTGTCCTTCCAAGAAGCCAAGACCACGGGGGCCGCTTCAGCGCCCGACTCCCGGGCACCGCATCCCCAGGCTGGCCCCTGGGCAGGTGCCCGGCACACACCGCCCGTGCCATGAACGCGTGACGCGCACGAAGAGAGCCCCCTCGCTCCGCGCGCCGCACAGCTGTCCCGCGACCTGACGGGCACCTCTCGGCGCAC
>NW_025801501.1:3873-6694 GCF_021613505.1 Equus quagga | reverse complement strand
TTATGATCAGAAAAGATGCTTGATATTATTTCAACTCTCTTGTATTTATTGATGTTTGCTTTGGTTCCCAAAATATGGTCAATCCTTGAGAATGTTCCATGTGCACTTGAGAAGAATGTGTAACCTGCTGTTTTTGGATGAAGTGTTCTATATATATCTATTAAGTCCATCTGGTCTAATTTTTCATTTAATTCTATTATTTCCTTGTTGATTTTCTGTCTGGATGTTCTGTCCATTGGTGTTAATGGTGTGTTGAGGTCCCCTACTATTATTGTATTGTTGTTGATGTCTTCTTTTAGTTCTATTAAGAGTTGCTTTACAAATTTTGGTGCTCCTGTGTTGGGTGCGTATATATTTATAAGTGTTATGTCTTCTTGGTGGAGAGTCCCTTTTATCATTATATACTGTCCCTCTTTATCTTTCTTTATCTGTTTTGCTTTGAAATCTACCTTGTCTGATATTAGTATAGCGACACCTGCTTTCTTTTGTTCATTATTAGCTTGGAGTATTGTTCTCCATCCCTTCACTCTGAGTCTGTGTTTGTCTTTGGGGCTGAGGTGTGTTTCCTGGAGGCAGCATATTGTTGGATCTTGTTCTTTGATCCATCCTGCCACTCTGTGTCTTTTGATTGGGGAGTTCAATCCATTTACATTTAGAGTGATTATTGAGACGTGGGGGCCTACCACTCCCATTTTGTGTCTTGTTTTCCGGTTTTTTTCAGTTTCCTTTGTTTCTCGTCCCATGGTTTAATCTGTTCTGATGTAGAGCTGCTACTCTCTGTTGTTGTCCTTCTACTTATCTCCTCTGCTCTTGGTTTTGTAGCCCCTTTCCTTTTTTGGATTTTTCAGGAATGAGGGTTTTCCTGAGGATTTCCTGAAGAGGAGGTTTTGTGGCAATGAACTCCCTTAATTTTTGTTTATCTGGGAAAGTTTTTATTTCTCCATCGTATTTGAAGGATATTTTCGCTGGGTAGAGAATTCTCGGCTGTAGATTTTTGTCCTTCAGATTTTTGAATATATCATTCCACTCTCTTCTAGCCTGTAAAGTTTCTGCTGAGAAATCTGCTGATAGCCTGATGGGAGTTCCTTTGTAGGTTAGTTTCTTTTGCCTGGCTGTCCTTAATATTTTCTCCTTTTCGTTGACTTTTGCTAGCTTCACTACTATATGCCGTGGAGTTGGTCTTCTTGCATTGATAAAGTTTGGAGATCTATTGGCTTCTGTCACCTGAAGATCCATCTCCCTCACCAGATTTGGGAAGTTCTCGGCCATTATTTCTTTGAATAGGTTTTCTGCCCCTTTCTCCTTCTCTTCTCCCTCTGGTATACCTATAATCCTTACGTTGCATCTCCTAATTGTGTCTGATAATTCTCGGAGAGTTTCTTCATTTCTTTTAAGTCTTGCTTCTCTCTCCTCCTCTGCCTGCAACAATTCTATATTGCCATCTTCCAAATTGCTAATTCTTTCCTCCATATTATCGGCCCTACTGTTCAGAGCATCTAGATTTTTCTTAATCTCCTCTATTGTGTTCTTCATTTCCAATATTTCTGTTTGGTTCTTCTTTATCGTATCAAACTCTTTTGTAACATAGCTCCTGAACTCGTTGAGTTGTCGGTCAGAATTCTCTCTTAACTCATTGAGAATCTTAATGATGGCTGTTTTGAAGTCATCGTCATTTAGGTTATACATCTCATTTTCTTTGGGATTGTTTTCTGTGTATTTGTTGCTTTCTTTCTGTTCTGGAGATTTAATGTATTTTTTCATATTGCTTGATGTTGTTGATTTGTGCCTCCGCATGGAAATAGAGTTTAGTTGCTCCTTTCACTTGTTTCAGCTGCTGCGGAGGGAGGAGCAGCTGTTTATATTTCACCAACCAGGAATCCTGTCCGTAGTTGCTAACTGGGCCTGGGCCCCTCTTCGTAGCCACAGTGGCCCTTTGGATTCCCTCCTCTGCCGTGGGGGCCGTCACAGGGGGGCTTCAGGCTGCAGGTGCTTACTGTTGCAGCCCACCTAGATGTGCTCTCTCCTTGGGGTCTACAACGGTGTTATGGGCTTTTCCAGCAGCCAGGGGTGGGATCACTTATATTTGTCGCTCCGTTGCTGTCGGCACCCACCAAATCTCACTTGTCCTCTATAGGTCGCAGGATAGCTATTGGCATCTTCTACAGTCTGTGGTTAGTACACCTAGCTATGCTGCTTTTGCCCTGGGGTCTTCCAGCCTTGTGGCTGGCGGCTGGGTGCCTTCTACTGGTGCTGTGCAGAGGCTTTCCCTAAGGCTGCTGTGAGCCTGTAGGGTTTCCCCCTAGGCTACTAAGCTGGGTCTCTGGAACTCTCTCCAGCCCCAGTCCTCTCTGAGATCTCCAGCAATCCCTAGCCTCACGGGGTGGGCAACGGCAGCTGGAGGTCGCCCCGCCCTCAGGGCTTCTCTCCCGGCCTCTGCCGGAGCCGTGAATGCTGGGCGTGGCCCCTCTGCTAATGGCAGAGAGTTTTGTCTGCTGCCCGGGCGGAGCTCCGGCGCTTCCCCTCCGGGACGCAGAACCGGCCTTTGAAAATTCCCCCAGCCCCGGTCCTCTCCGAGATCTCCGGCAATCCCTAGCCCCACGGGGCGGGCAACGGCAGCTGGGGGTCGCCCAGCCCTCTGGGATTCTCTCCGGGCCTCTGCCGGAGCCGTGAATGCTCAGCGTGGCCCCTCTGCTAACGGCAGGCAGAGAGTTTTGTCTGCTGCCCGGGCGGAGCTCCGGCGCTTCCCCTCCGGGTCGCAGGACCGGCCTTTGAAGCTTCCCCCGGCCCCGGTCCTCTCCGAGATCTCCGGCAATCCCTAGCC
>NW_025801501.1:0-3773 GCF_021613505.1 Equus quagga | reverse complement strand
GCAGAGAGTTTTGTCTAAAAATATTTGTATTTCTAAAAATATTTTTGAAACTTCTCTTTTTAAGATTATAAGTCATGTATAGAAAATAAGTCTTAAGCCCTTGCTTTATCACTCATCTTAGTCTCTAGAAAGAAATACAAAAGTCTGGGGCTGGCCCCCTGGCTGAGCGGTTAAGTTTGTGTGCTCTGCTTAGGCTACTCCAGGTTTCACTGGTTCGGATCCTGGGTGCAGACACGGCACCACTCATCAGGCCATGCTGAGGCGGCATCCCACACAGCACAACCGGAAAGACCTGCAGCTACAAATACACAACTATGTACTGCGGGGCTTTGAGGAGAAGAAGAAAAAAAAAGAAGATTGGCAACAGATGCTAGCCTAGGTGCCAATCTTTAAAAAAAAAAAATACAAACGCCTATCGACTATTTCTAAAATACACTTATGATTAAAAGATGAAATGGGCCACCACTGAGCCTATCGATCAAGAATTGAAAAATAAAGGTTTGAAATAAAGGCATTTAGGCCAAGTAAAGACAGTAGATTAAACACAAAGCACTTAACTTTTCTCCCTTCTAAAACCCCATGAAAATGACTGTAAAGGGATTTTCTTAAAGAAGCATAAACCCCAAAGGGCAAACAGAATAAGAGAGGAAACAACATAACAGCAACAAAAATTTTGGAAGCTCGACAGCAGATGAACAAGTAGTAACTGAAAATAACTGACCCAAGAAAGCTGATACCCAAGTATAGAATGAAAAAAATCTGAGAGCAACAAGATTTATGCCATAGACCCCCTCCTACTCACCCCACCCACATACAACCAAAAAAGCTCAAAACTAAGCAGCAGAAATCACCTCTGAAAAGAAATAGAAAAGTTGGGGTTAAAATGGAGGATTAGGATAGAAGTCTGTTAGGAAGCAGTTAGATCCCCAAGATCCACTCCACAAGTTCATGGAGTCAGATGACCCCTCCTGTCCCCTACATCTGAAGATGTATTCTCTGGGTAAGTAACACAAAAGGTTTCTAGATTGGGGGGGACATGAAGTACAGTTAAAAGAAAGGGAACCACTAAAAAGGGAAATTAGCAAGACCTCACCTCCTCCATTCCACTCTCCCCCTCTGCTCCCAGAATTTACAGCCACGTTATACCTGCCACATAAGAAGCTGAAAGATCCTTCTCCCAGAAGTGTACCAGCCCAAGAGGAAAGAACTATGGATAGTGACAGGATTTCACCCAGGCTATACCACGTAGGCGTGTGTAAGCACAATCTATGATGTTCGCACAATGACAAAATCACCTAACGACACATTTCTCAGAATGTATCCCCATAGTTAAGTGAGGCATGACTATACTAGAAATGTTAACACATATTTTTAAATGGACAGAGTGTAGTTAATCAAAGTAAAGTTAATCATGAGGCTGCGAGGAAATAATAGGTAAGCCAGTGAGATAGATATCCCCACATTATTCTTTTGCAGAGAGGGTTTTTAATATCCAGAGGGAATATTTGTTTTTTTAAATCTCTATTGTATCTGTAGTTATTTCCTACATTCTATATTTTATTTGCATCTTCTTTTCTCTTTCACCCAAAACACCCACTAGTGTAGTTTTGTCCCTTGAATGGACCTAGGTCTGACTTCATAATCTTAAAAATCTTTTCAAAGAATGAGATTTTTTAAACTTTATTCTGTTGTTTTGTTCTCTATTCCATTGACTCTACCCTTACTTTCTTTTTCTTTCTTTTTTTTCTTTTTGAGGAAGACTGGCCCTGAGCTAACATCTGTGCCCAACTTCCTCTACTTTATATGTGGGACACCTGCCACAGCACAGCTTGATAAGCGGTGCCTAGGTCCATGCCAGGGATCCAAACCAGCAAACCCCAGGCCACCAAAGCTGAGCAAGCAAACTTAAGTGCAACACCACCAGGCTGGCCCCAACCCTTACATTTTTAATTTTCTTCCTCTTTGGGTTTACTCTGCTGATCTTCTCCAAGTATAGTAGTCCCCCCTTATCCACTGGGTATATGTTCCAAGACCCCCAGTGGATGCCTAAAACAGAGGCTAGTACTGAACCCTATATACACTATGTTTTTTCCTATACATACACACCTAGGACAGAGTTTAATTTATAAACTAGGCACAGCAAGAGATTAACAACAATAACTAATAATAAAATATAACAATTATAATATATTGTAGTAAAAATTACCACAGATCTTAGCTGCCTCAGCATACAATGTTTTCCTTCCCTTGTTAAGTTGAGAACTTTCACCTTTTCACTTAAAAGAAGCAGTTTGCAGCTTCTCTTTGGCATATCTAAATTGCCAGTATCACTACTCTTGCACTTTGGGGCCATTATTAAGTAAAACAAAGGTTACTTGAACACAGGCACTGCAACACCACAACAGTCAATCTGATAGCCGAGTTGGCTACTGAGTGACTAACAGCCAGGTAGCGTATACAGCATGGACATCCTGGATAAAGGGATGATTCACATCCCTGGTGGGACGGCGTGAGATTTCATCATGCCACTCAGAACAGCATGCAATTTAAAACTTCTGAATTACTTCTGGAATTTTCCACTTAATATTTTTGGATTTCCTGGGCAGGTGGCCAGGGCCAAAGACTTCTTCTTTAGGCTGTACTGGGCACTTGGCTACCAGCCCAGTGTGGAGGGGGAGGATGGAGAGGCAGACCATTCTAATGTCTTTATCTCCCTTGGAGAAAAATAAGAGGCATTTTCTATAGATGAGGAGAAAGGATAAATGAAGTCAAACAAAATTCATTTTGATAGATATTAACTTTGTAGTACAATATGTGATTTCTTTGTATGAACTAATTTTAATACCAAAAAAAAGAAAAAGGAGGAGGAGGTAGAGGAGGAGGAAGGGGAAGAGAAGGAGGGGTAGAAAGAGAACAAGAATGAGAAGAAGGAAAAGAAGAAAGAAATTATTAAAATGAATAGGTCTTAAAAAACAAAATCTAAAACAAAACCAGCATCCGTCCAGGATGAACCAATAGGTTGGCCAAACCCTTTTCTAGTAAAACGACATTTGGTTATAAGAAGAGCAACCACAAAGGGTTTTTTTCGTTTTCTCTCTCTCATTTTTTAAATTTTTTATTATGATTGGTACACCATCTATTTCTTTTTTTTTTTTTTTATTAGGAAATCTTTAATATAATTTATTATATAAACATATACATTGTTTTCACGTAACAGTATAACTGACGATTACTCCATCTCAGCTCATAGATACCTTCCCTGTTCTATTTTTTAAAAATAGTGTCGTAATATTCTATTGTGTGGATATATCATAGTTTATTCATCTCATTTCCTCGTCCTGCATAGATAAACAATCTTTTGCTGTTACAATGACATCACAAATTACGTTAGCATGATTGTTGACCTATCACTTCAGGGTGGATTCCTAGAAGTGAGATTGCTGAAAGGGTAAGTGTATATGTGGTTTTGTTGAACACTGCTAAATGCTCGTTCCCAGCGCCTCCACTATCCTGGATTCCTACCAGCTATGTCTGAGAAAGACTGTTTCTTCATAGCTTTGATGGAGTTTCCTGTCAAGCTTTCAGATTTTTGCCAGCTTAGGTGGTAGGAAATGGTATCACAGTATAATTTCAATGTGTAGTTTTTTTACATGAGAAGTTGATATTTATTTTTTCCTTTATTTCAAGGGCCATTTAAATTGATTTCCTGTCAATTTTCTGTTCTTATGTTTTACCCACATTCCTCTTGGGGTTTAGATATTTTTCTTCTTCTT
>NW_025801500.1:0-1112 GCF_021613505.1 Equus quagga | reverse complement strand
CGGTCGGAGGTGTCCTCGCCGCGGTGCACCAGCGCCTCGCGAATGGCCGCCAGCCCGTTGAGCACGACCACGGGCGTCCAGGCCAGCTGCAGGCTGAACACGTCCCCGAAGCGGCGCCGCAGCTGCAGGCCGGGGTCAAGGCGTTCGACAAGCCCCACCCTCGCCAGGCTCCTGGCCACAGTCTCCGGGTCCTAGCCTTCTGGGACCCCTGGGCCGCCAGACGGGGAAATTGGGGAGTGGGGGAATGGAAGGACTTTATCCGGCTTGGTGACAGTGAGGGTCACAATTTGTATGGTTGAGGACCTCACGTTGAATAAGACCACCCAGGTATGACTTTGCAGAGGTCACCAACATTGTCAGTAAGCCAAATTAGCATTCCATTTTACAGACGACAAAACAGGTTCAGGGAGGTGAGCAGGGAGGCCCAAGATCTCACAGCAGCAACAGATTTGAACCTGGTCACTGTCCCCTGTCAACCTCGATTTCCTGATTTCAGTGGGGCTCATGCCCAGCCTCCTCTCTCCAATCTCAGGACCTTTCCTCCTGATGTCATCAGAAGGGACTCAGGCTCACAGAACTTATGCTCGGTCCCACTGCATCCCAAACCCTCTGCCAAGGCCCACCCCCTCCAGGCCTTTGCCCTCTCTGACCTTTGATGGGAAAATTCAAACTGTCCCCCAGGCCCTGCCCAGCTGCCCTCCCCCAGGAGGCCTCTCACACCTGCCTCCTCCTTTCCACCAGCTCCTTGTCCAACCTGTGGCTTCACCACCACCCACTGTCTGCTGCTATGTGGGGCCCCCAGGACCTCTGCTGCTCCCTCCCCCACGTTCCTCACCCGAGTAAAGCTGCAAACCGTGTCCTGGAAGTCCACCTGTAGCAGGTTGCCCAGCCCAGGCAGGGGCATGGGGCCTGGGGGGTAGCGGGGGGCCCAGCGTTGGCGCCGGTGCATCAGGTCCACCAGGAGCAGGAAGATGGCCACGGCCACGGCCAGCGGCCCCAGTGTCTCCCCGGTCAGCAGCCCCATGGCTGCCTCAGTGTACACTGCGCTCCTCTGGACACACTGGCGCCCCTCACCACACCAGGCACCAGGACCAGACCTGGCAGGGCTCTCT
>NW_025801499.1:326-1320 GCF_021613505.1 Equus quagga | reverse complement strand
CAAATGCCCTCCTGTGACCCAGCTTCTCCATCCTGATGGGGGCCCTTAGGGTTCTGGGGAGGCGTCCTGATGGGGCATTGTTTTGCGGCTTGCCAGAGACAAGGGACAGCCCTCCTTTCCCTTCTTAGGACAGGCCAAGGGGGGTCTTGTGAGTCTTGCTCCCAAAGTGTTGACATCAGCCTCGCTCCCATCCCCCAGGAAAGATTCTCAACTACACCCAGGACGGCTTCTTCTGCTACTGGGAGCTATGTGGCCCCAACGGGACGGTGGTGCACTTCAACATTTGTCAGACTACCCAGGCACCCTCAAGCTCCTCCAGCCTGAGCAGCACGACCCCTGTCCCCTCCACCACCGACACCACCACCACCACCACCACCACGACCACTGCAACCACCCCCCCTGGCACAACCCCCACCCCAGGGCCACCAACCCCGACTCCCAGCCCCACTACCACTGAGAACACAATCCCAAACACAACCACAGCAACAACCGCCCGCCCCACCATGACCCCCACCCCAGATAGCCCACCCGGGACTACCACCACTACAACCACTGTGACCACAACACACACAACGAACCCGACCACGGGGACCACCACCATGACACCCAGCATTTCCACCACCCCCTCTACCACCTCCACAGAGATCTCCACCCCTATTTCCACCACTACGCCTACCACGTCCACGACCGTTTCCGCTACTACGTGTGTGCCTGTCTGCGAATGGACTGGCTGGCTGGATTCTGGGAAACCAACCTTTAGCAAAACAGGTGGAGACATTGAGCCCATTGGAGACGTCTGTGGATCAGGCTGGGTAGCTGACGTCTCCTGCAGAGCCACTAAGTTTCCAAACGTTCCCATCGAACAGCTTGGACAAAGGGTAGTGTGCAACACTTCAGTTGGACTGGTGTGCAAAAACCAAGACCAGAAGACCATCCTCAAGCATTACTGCCTCAACTATGAGATCAACGTCTACTGCTGTTCGTGTGCCCCCCA
>NW_025801499.1:0-226 GCF_021613505.1 Equus quagga | reverse complement strand
CCACCATCACCACCACCACCACAGACACCACAACCCCGACCCCGACCATCACCAGCACCACCACCACCACCACAGACACCACAACCCCGACCCCCACCATCACCACCACCACCACAGAGACCTCCACCCCTACTCCCACCAGTACGCCTACCACGTCCACGACCGTTTCCCCTAATACATGTGTGCCTGTCTGCGAATGGACTGGCTGGCTGGATTCTGGTAAACC
>NW_025801498.1:0-1933 GCF_021613505.1 Equus quagga | reverse complement strand
GTCTGTGTGCATGGAGGTTGTCAGGACAACTTCGAATTTTGAGGTTGCTTATGCCAACACGGTGAATATGTCCCCCATGATGACTGCATGGTTACAGTCTGAGGATTGGCCTAGGCTAGGCTATTAAAGGGAGAGATACCCAGAAACAGCTTTGACATACAGAAAGCAGGCACAGAAACTGGAAGAGATGAAACAGACTGTGAATCAAGGGATAAGAAAGGAATCCTTGGCAAGAAGCGAGAATAGAGGGACAAGCCCCGAGAGGAGAACGTTGTAATCTATTCAAGTCTATGGGGAGGCCATGCTGATTCAAGCTTGAAACTTGATTGGAAGCAAGAGGCTGGACTTGGGCCTTATCAGACCTACATTGTCCTTCTGCCGTAAGCATGATCCAAACTCAAGAATGATGTCTTGAGGACGTTGAAGAGAAGAATCAGTGCCTCGTTTCCCAGGCCCCTGGCATTCTTTGAAGATCAGTCTCACTTTCCATAGGTCTGGCCTCACGTGGGCCCACTGGCTACATGCTAATGTGTCCCAGGAGATGTCTTGGATGCCTTGAAGGAATGGACCCCTGTCACGCTTGGGGCATGTCTCTTTGTTTGGAAGGGCTCTACATGTGTGCTGAAAAGCACCCTTTTCCAGAGGGCTTCGTTCCTTTGTGAAGGCTGCCACCCAGGCTGGAGTGCTCCGTTTGGCTTCAATGAAATTCTCTCCCCGTACCTCTTGCCCTAGAAGGATTATTGATTATGTGTTTGGACACCATATGTAAGGGAGTTGGCTGAAAATTAGAACATTACAATTTTGTTTCAAGAAAAATAAACAGGCCAGGGCTGAGGATGTAAGGCAAACAAATGGCACAGCCTATAGAAATGAGGCAAGCCCGTATCTAGATGGAATCTAGGGGAACGTTCCAGGATCAGGGGTGAAGTTCCAAACTTCCCTAATCCAGAGAAGTGACAGAAAAATATCTTTCCTGGAGAGAGGAATTCCTCAGATTTGTCTAATTGGTCTCAGACACATTGTGTCCCTGAAGGGAGATGCCACGACCACCTCGAATTTGGAGTTTCTGACCTCACGATGTCAAATCAACCCTGATGACCACGTGTTCTCAGTGCTTAGTTTGACCTAGGCTACGATAGCAAATATTCCTACAAGTGACCGGTGTAAATTCAAAGACAACATCCAAGAGTCATGAAAGCATTCACGCCTCAGCCTAGAGAACATACGGTGATTCAAGAAATGCAAAATTAATCACTTCGAATGAAGGAGAACTGACTGATAAGCACGTCTAAGGGAGACAGCTGAGAAAGACCATGATGATTATACTCTGGAAAAAAAAAAAAGTTCCCAGAAAATGGAAGGCGAACAGAAATCACACCTGAATAATCCACAATGAACGAAGATGTCAGTCTTTAGACAGACTCTGATTGAACATTTGAAAGTCAGAGAAATTCACTAACCAAAACACGGCAGTGAATGTCAAACCTGGGCTAACTAGGAAGGGTGAGTTATGAGACTGCTCCAGGCGGGCTCTGAAACCCTGTGTTTATGAAGCTTGCCGGGACAGCAGAGACACAATTATGACGAATCCTCTGACAACACAGTGGACCCGAAAAACAACCTGGCCTCATCTACACAGTGTCAGAGTTGGGCTCAAGTAGCATATTCAAGTCCCATTGCACTCAACTACAGGTTGCCAATGCAACAGGAAAGGGGCTGGCCGGTGTTGCAGCATTGAGGTACGCACCTTTTGTGTCAGTGGCCCGGAGTGGGCCGGGTGGAATGATGGGGCTGAGCCTCCTCACCACTGCTTCAGTCATTTTGCGGCAGCCATCTGAGGTAGTGTAGAGGCAGATAGGAAGGGACGTTAGACAGGGCCAGACTTCCACAGCAAACAGAGGAGCATTGTCAGCAGATGTGAGGACAGCAATGC
>NW_025801497.1:0-11461 GCF_021613505.1 Equus quagga | reverse complement strand
CCAAGAGAGTTCCTGATGGAGAAGTGAATTTAGATCCATCCTTGAAAAAGAGAGATGCACAGCGAAGAAAAGGGCACTTACCAGAAGTCGGGCTCACAAACCTATGAAGCAAGATTTCGATATGGGCCACAAGATATGATATGGGCTTGGCGAGCTGAAGAGTCAAAAGAAAGATTTCTTGGACTCTCAAATTCTGGAAGTGGTGCTCTTTTATTTATAGAATGGTACAGGACAACATGGCGACAGGACCCATGGGCAGTAAATAGTTGCTGCATGGGGACAGGACCTATGGGCAGTGAAGAGCTGCTGCTGCTGCTGCATGGGGAAAGGTTCCATGGGCAGTCAGAGGTCCTGCTGCTGCCCTGAGTTGAAGGTAAGGGCTAATTTTATAATGCATTGGTACGAGACATTTTTCCTGGAAAAAGAAAATATGATGTTAAAAGTCATTAAATGATTTCAGTTCAGATGGGGTCTGGTTATTGTGTGGTCATATAGCATTAAATACGAATCTGGCCATATAGATAGGCATATAGGTGAGCATGAAATGGGCTTCTATCACTGGGACACCTCTAATTCATACCAAAAAAAAACCCAAAAAACTCACCGGGTCATGTAGTTTGGTATGTAGGCCAGGTAACCTTGGGCTTTTTGAGCTGGGGCAGCCTTAATCCACATGATTCATCATGGTCTTTCACAGCTATCTCCCATAGATATTCTTATCAGTCTTTTCTCCTCCATTCCAAGTTATGAATTTTGTATTTCTTTATTCACCATATGTTCTCTAGGGGTCCAGATTTATGGCCTAAAACTTTGGAGGCTGAAAGAGATTACAGAAGATGAACTTTCAAGGATTGGTAATCACCTCAAAATGCTTAATGATGCTATAGAAAGGAAGACCATTACAAAGAGATGAAGAGGAACATTACAAAGAGAACACGTTCCGTGCTAAACTCAGGAGCCAAAGGAAAAGGTTACAGTCCACAATGTTACTACTAATTACCGTTACAAATAACCAAAGCAGGCCAACATCATCCCTAGTTCAGGCAAAATTTGATCCAAAAGTCCATTTCAGTGCCGGCCCTGCAGTGTACTGGGTATGTGCCCACGTTATGCCTGGGCGGCCTGGGCTTCATTGGTTGGCACCACGGGTGCGGAGCAGATTAGTAGCATTAGCAAATATAGATTTCACGGTATGGTGCGGACAGACATCCTAAAGAAATCAAAATTTTGAAGAGACGTTATGAGTACACACCAGAAAAAGAACCATGGGAGTATTACAATCTATGAAGGCAACAGGAACACTTCCCCAAATAATGAAGGAAGGAAAACATGTGACCTGCCAAAGTGGAATTGTCATACTGCTAGGAGATGACATGATCATTGCGCATCAGAGGATTGCCTGGGAAAAGTCATCTTGGGAGGGCCTCCGGGACTTTCTCTTGGGAAAGTCCACCCATTTGGCCTCATCCACAAAAGATAAGAGAGAAAACCCAGATTAATCCGAAAGGAAAGAAACCAGTGTCTAGAGGGAAGGTAGCAGACCTTTTCAAGTTTGAGGAAAAAGTTAGAAACCGACAAGAAATACATAACAATGAAAACTATCATACCTGGAAAGGTGGAGTAATCAGAATGGGATGAGATGGTTCTGAAGAACTGTGTGCATGGAGGTCGTCAGGACAGCTTAGAATTCTGAGGGTGTTTATGAAATCACGGTGAATATGTCACCCAAGATGGCCACAGGTTTCCAGCCCGAGGATTGGCATAGGCTAGGATACTCAAGTGAGGGATACTCAGAAACAGCTTTTGCCCACAGAAACAGGGCACAGAAACTTGAAGAGCTCAAAGATACACTAATTCAAGGGATAAGACAGGAATCATTGGGAAGAAGCCATAATAGAGGGACAAGCACTGAGAGGAGAACATTGCCATCTCCTCACGTCAAAGAAGAGGCCATTCTGATTCAAGCTTGAAACTTGATTTGAAACAAGAGGCTTGAACTATGAGACCTATGTTGTCCTTCTGCCTCACTCATAATCCAAAGTCAAGAATGATCTCTTGAGGTCATTGTAGAGAAGAATCAAGGCCACCGTCCTAGGCCACTAGCATTTTTTAAAGAGAAGTCTCACTTTCCATAGCTCTGGCATCATGGGTGCCCACTGGCTACATGCTAATGTGTCACAAGACACCTCTTTGAAGCCTGGAAGGAATGGAGCCCTGTCATGCTTGGGGTATGTCTCTTGGTTTGGAAGGACTCTAGAAGTGGCTCAAAAGCACCCTTTTGCAGAGGGGTTCATTCCCTGGTGAATGCTGCACTCCAAGCCTAGAGTCCTAAGTTGGGATCAGTGAGATTCTCTGCCCCTTCTCTTGCCGTAGAAGGAGTATTGATTATGTGTTTCAACACCAGATGTAAGGATGTTGGCTGAAAATTAGAACATTATTGTTATATTTAAAGAAAAATAAACACGCCACAGGTGAGGATATAAATCAAGCACATAACAAACCCTGTGGAAACAAAGTAAGCCAGTATCTAGACATAATCTAGCAGAGCGTTCAAGGATCAGGGGTGAAGTTCGAACTTTCCAAATCCAGAAATAGACAGAAGGATCTCTCACCTGGAAAGAGAAATTCATCAGATTTGTCTAATTTGTTGCGGAACCATTGTGTCCGTGAAGACGGTTGCCAGGACAGCCTCAAATCTGGAGTTTCTGATCTCGGAATCTCTAACCAAGGAAGATGACCACATGTTCTCAGTGCTCAGTGTCACCTCGACCAGGATAGCAGAGATTCCTTCAAGTGACCGATGGAAATTCAAAGACAACACCCAACAATCAGGAAAGCACTCACACAATGGCCAACAGAACATATCGTGATCAAAGAAATGCAAAATTTATAACTTGGAATGAAAAGGGAACACACTGATAAGCATATCGAAGGGAGATAGCTTAGCATTACCATGATGGAAAAGAAAAAAAGGTCCCAGAAAATGTAAGGCAAACAGAAATCACAACTGAATAATCCACAGTGAAAGACGGCCGTGTTTAGACAGATTCTGCTTAAACGTTTGAAAGTCAGAAAAGTCACAACCCCAAAACCTGCAGTGAAGGTCCAACCTGGGCTAAATGGAATGGGTGAGTTCTGAGACTGCTCCAAGTGGGCTCTGAAACCTTGTGTCCATGAAGCTTGCTGGCACAGCACAGACACAATTCTCAGAAATCCTATGACATCACAGTGGACCAGGAAAACAACATGGCTTCATCTACACAGGGCCAGAGCTGGGCTCCAGTAGCATATTGAAGTCACATTCCAAAACAGCAGGTTGCCAATGGAACATGAAAGGGGCTGGCCACTGCTGAAGCTGTGAAGTCCGTGCCTTCTGGGTCCGCAGCCTGTGGTCGTCCATTTGTGCTCTTGGGGTGGAGCCTCCTCACCGCTGGTACAGCCATCCTGGGAGAGTCCTGGGAGGTAGTGTAGAGGCAGATGGGAAGTGACGTTAGACAGTGCCACTCTTGCTCAGCAAATACAGCAGCACGACCAGCAGATGTGAGCACTGCCATAAACTTCTGCCAAAACAGAACCAATTAAAAGTTGCAAAGAATAGAAAAACTGAGCCACAAAAAAAGAAGCATGTCACAAAGAATAATAAGATATCTAGGACTAACCTTCACTAAACAGGTGGAAGCATTGTAAACCTATAGTAGCAAAGCTTTGGCTAAAGAAATTCCAGAAGACACAACGAAACGGAAGACTATTCCATGCTGTTGGAATGGAAGAACTAACACACTTGAAACGTCCATAGCGGATAGAGGAATCTGTGGATTCCAAGCAATCCCAGTCAAAGTTGCAGTGATCTTTCCCACAGAAATAGAAGAGAGAATAATAAAGTCTCTATCCAGAAGGAATGGACCCTGAATACCCAAAGGAATCCTGAAGAAAATGAACAAAGCAGGACGTATCACACTTTCTGACTTCCACATATAGGACGAAGCGCTAGGAACTGAAACGGCACAGTCTGGGCCCAAAAACAGGCACACAAATCCATGGAACAGAATCGAGAGCCCAGAGGTCAACTCACGCATATATGCACATGCATACATGCGCAACACATTTTCAACCAGGGAACCAAGAGTAGACAGCGGAGAAAGGAGAGTCTCGACAAGAAACGGTGCTGGGAAGACTGCACAGCCAAATGTAACACAATGAGAGTAGAGCATGATGTTACACTAGTCACACACACCACCTCGAAACGGATTAAAGACTTGAATGGAAGACTTGAAACTGTGAGACTTCTAGGAGAAAACCTAGGCAGCATGCTCGTTGCCATCTGTCTTAGCAGCCTATTTGGAAGAAGCGTGTGTGACAGGAATGGGCAACAAAGGAAACAGGCAGATGGGAAGCGACATTAGACTGGGCCAGTCTTCCTCAGCAAGTACAGCAGCATTGCCAGCAGATGTGAGCACAGCAGTAAACATCTGCCTAAATAAAACCAATCAAAAGTTGCAAAGGATAGAAAAACTGAACCTCAAAAAAAAAAAAAAAAAGCATGCTAGTAGGAAGAACAAGGTATCTAGGAATAAGCTGTGCCAAACAGGTGAAAGCTATGTAAACCGAGAAGTAGCAAAGCTTTGGGGAAAGAAATTCCACAAGACACAAGGAAACGGAAGGGCATCAGTGCGCATGGAATGGAAGAAAACGAAGGAAGAATGAAGTATCATCACAATGATACCTTTCTTATCCCTGGAATCAGCATCTCTTTGATCTCTTCAAGTTTCTGTGCCTGGTTTCTGTTTGGAAAAGCTGTTTCTGGGTATCTCTCACTTGAGTATCCCAGCCTAAGCCAATCCTGGTACTGTAAACATGCAGCCATCTGGGGTGACACGTTCACTGTAATGTCATAAACACTCTCAGAATTCAAACTTGTCCTAACAACCTCCATGCACACAGTGTTTCAGAGCTGTCTCCTCCCAGCCTGACTACTCCCCCTTTGCAGGAAGGATAGTTTTCCTTGTTCTGGATGTGTTGTCGGTTTTCAACTTTGTCCTTTAACTTGCAAAGGTCTACTACATTCCCTCTAGACACCGGTTTCTTTCCTTTAAGATTATCCTGGGTTTTATCGCATATCTTTTGTGGATATGGCCAAATGGGTGGACTTTCCCCAGAGAAAGTCCTGGACTCCCTCCCAAGTTGACGTTGCCCAGGAAATCCTGTGATGCACAATGATCGTGTGATCTCATGGCAGTCTGACAATTCCACCTTGGTGGGTCACATATTTTCCTTCCTTCATGATTTGGGAAAGCGTACCAGATGCGTTCATAGACTCTAATATTCTCATGGTTCTTTTTCTGGTGAGTATTGATAAGGTCTCCTCACAATTACTACTTCTTTATGATCTCTGTGCCAACCATACCTTGAAATATGGATTTCCTAATGCTAGAAATCTGATCTGTACCCATGATGCTAGCCCCTGAAGCCCGGGCCACGCAAGAGGAAGTTGGGCACTTCCCTGCTGCACCACAGGGCCGGCAATGAATTAGACTTCTGCACCAACCTTTGGCCTGAACTTGGGAAGATGTTGGCCTGCTTCAATCATTCGTGAAGGGAATCAGTAGTAACATCATGGAAGGTATTATTTTCCATTGGTTCATGAGTTTAGCACGGAACATGTTCTCTTGCTAGTATTCCGCTTCATCACTTTGCGAAGGTCTACCTTTCTGTAGCATCATTAAGCACTTTGAGGTGATTACCAATCCTTGGAAGTTCATGCTCTCTGATCTCTTTCAACCTATAAAGCTTTAGGCCGTAAGTCTGCACCCCTTTTTGGAGTTTTGATTTTATGTAGATTGATTGCCGTAACCCTGCATTCTAACATGCTATGGCTTTCAGATCTACATCCTCATAGATTTAGACTTCTGAGTAGGTTACATCATCTTCACCACCGTAAGGCTAATTACAGGCTCTCACGATACTTGTGCCTAATCAACTCTTTCTCCCTCTGGCCCTCGCCTACTTTTCCTCTGGGAACTACCAATCCCATGTCACATGCTACCTGTTTGTTGGTCCGTTTTTCCTCTTCTCCTGTACGTGAGATCCTGTGGTATTTGACCTTACCCCTGGCGCTTGTTTCAGTTCCTCTAGTACCCTCAGGAGCCATTCTGGTGGTCACAAATGGCTGGACTGCATCCGTTCCGACAGCTGAATGCTATGCCACTGTGTGGCTATAGCCTATGTTCCTTCTCCATTCGTCCCTTGATGGGCATCAGGGAGGCTTGCAAGTCTTGGATATCGGGAGTAAGGCTGTGGTGCACACAGCAGTGCACGGATCTCTGTGCATTACTGTTTCCATGATCTTTGGATATATACGTCACAGAGGAATAGCTGGATCATATGCTAGGTGGATTCTGAAACATTCTGAATTTTCACTCCTTTGTGTAGTGGCTGCATCGGCTCAAACTCCCCCCTGCAGTGCAGGAGGCTTCCCTTCTCTCCACCTCCTCTCTGAAACATGTTGTTTCGTGTCTTCACCCTGATAGCCATTCTGACCACTGTGAGCTGCTATCTCATTGCACTTCGGACTTGCCTTGACCTCAGACTTAATAATGAGGAACATGTTTTCATACAGCCTGTTGGCCATCTTTCTATCTTCCTGGGAGAAATGTGTGTTTCCATCTTTTGCCCAGGTTTTCTTGGGCTCATTGTTTTTTTTCCTGTGGAGATGTATGAGTTCACTGGATCTTATGGCTGTTCACCCCTTCTCCGATGTCTGTTCTGCAAACATCCTGTCGCAGTTGTTGTGCTGTCTTTGCATTGAGTCGATGGAGTCGTTGGCTGGGTAGAACCTTCTGCGTTGGATGGAGTCACGCTTGTTTCTTGTTTCTTTTGTTGCCCTTACCCAGTCACACATGCTTCTTCCAAGTAGGCGTCTATGCCAGATGGCAAAGAGCAAACTGCCTGCATTTTCCGGCAGTAGTTTCCTGGTTTCAAGTCTTCCATTCAAAGCTTTAATCCATTTCAATGTGGTATGTGTGCCTGGTGTAACATCATGGTCTAGTCTCATTGTGCCACTTGTGGCTCGTAAGTCTTCCCAGCACTGTTTCTTTTCGAGACTCTCCTTCCTCTGCTGTCTCCTCTTGGCTCCCATGTCGAAAATGGGCTTCCCATATATGTGGCAGTTGACTGCTGGGCTCAATTCTGTTCCATGGGTCTGTGTGCCTATTTTGGGGGAAAGGCTGTGCTGTACCGGTACCTAGCGCTTTGTCCTATATTTGGCCATCAGAAAGTGTGATACATGCTGCTTTGTTCGTTTTCCTCAGGATTCCTTTTCCTATTCAGGGTCCTTTGTTGCCACATAGAAACTTTAGTATTCTCTCTTCTATTTCTGTGGGAAAGATTGCTGCAACTTTGGGACGACATGGAATGCAGACATTGCTTTTTCCGGTATGAATGCTTAAAGTGTGTTCGTTCTTCCATTCAAAGAACATGGAATAGACTTCCGTTTCCTTGTGTCTTGTGGAATTTCTTTGCCCAAAGCTTTGCTAGATTTCGGTAGACATAGCTTTCTCCTGTTTGGCCAATGTTATTCCTAGAGGTTTTTTTTCTTTTTATTGGCGTTCTTTCTTTTTTGCTGTTCCTTTTTTCTATTCTTAGCAACATTTAATTGGTTTGTTTTGGCAGAAGTTTATGGCTGTGCTCACATCTGCTGGCCATGCTGCTGTATTTGCTGAGCAAGAGTAGCGCGGTATAACGTTGCTTCCCATATGCCTCTACACTGGGTCGCACGCCTGGCCCAGAACGGCTGGATGAACGGTGAGGAGGCTCACCCCCAGGATTCCACGTGGCCGACCCTGGGTTGCTGACTCAGAACGCAGGGACTTCACGGCTGCCCCACTGGCTGGCCCCTTTCATGTTCCATTGGCAACCTTCAGTTGAGTGGAATGTACTTTAACATGTTACTTGAGCCCAACTCTGGCCCTGTGTAGATGAGGCCAGCTTCTTTTTCTGGACCACTGTGATGTCGGAGTATTGTCAGAATCGTGTCTCTTTTCCAATCAGGCTTCGGGGACACAGGGTTTCAGAGCCCACGTGGAGCAGTCTGAGAACTCACCCTTCCCAGTTAGCCCAGCTTTGACCTTCAATGCAAGTTTTGGGGTTGTGACTTTATCGGACTTTCAAACGTTCAAGCAGACCCTAACTAAACACTGAAGTCAATCACTGTGGATTATTGAGGTGTGATTTCTGTTTGCCTTCCATTTTCTGGGAGCTTGCTTTCGTTTCCATAGTCTAATCGTCATGGTTCTGAGCTATCTCCCTTCGATATGCTTATCAGTGTGTTCTCCTTCATTTCAAGTTAGGAGTTTGGTATTTCTTTAATCACCATAGGTTCTGTAGGCTGATGTGTGAGTGCTTTCGTTACTGTTGGGTGTTGTCTTTGAATTTCCATCGGTCATTTGAAGGAATCTTTGCCATCCTAGCCTAGATCCAACTGAGCACTGAGTAAACGTGCTCATCTTGGTTGGTTCGATATTGTGAGATCAGAAACCCCATGTTTGAGGTTGTCCTGGAAACCACCTTCCCAGACACAATGGTTCTGAGAAAAATTAGATGAATCTGATGGATTCCTCTCTCCAGGTGAGAGATCCTTCTGTCTCTTTTCTAGATTTGGAAAGTTCAGAACTTCACACCTGATCCTTGAACGCTCCACTAGATTACGTCTAGATACTGGCTTACTTTATTTCCACAGGTTTTGTTATTTGTTTAATTTACCTCCTCAGCTGTGGCATGTTTATATTCCTTTAAATAGAATGGTAATGTTCTAAGTTTCAGCAAACATCGTTATGTGTGGTGTCAACCACCTAATCAATACTCCTTCTACGGCAAGAGATGGGGGAGAGAATCTCATTGATCTCAACTGAGCACTCTAGCCTGGGAGGACAGCCTTCAGACAGTAACGAAGCTTTCTGCAAAAGGGTGCTTTTGCGCACTCTTCCTGAGTCCTTCCAAACCAAGAGACATACCCCAAGCATGACAGGGGCCCATTCCTTCCAGGCTTCAAAGAGATGCCTAGTGACACATTACCATGTACCCAGTGGGTGCCTATGACGCCAGAGCTATGGAAAGTGAGACTTCTCTTCACAGAATACTAGGGACCTAGGACCGAGGCCTCTATTCTTCTCTTCAATGTCTTCAAGAGATCATTCTTGACTTTGGATTATGAGTAAGGCAGAAGGCCAACATAGGTCTGATAAGCCCAAGGTCCGGCCTCTTGTTTCAAGTCAAGTTTCAAGCTTGAATCAGCATGGCCTCCCCATCGACTTGAGGAGATGGCAATGTTCTCCTCTCAGTGCTTGTCCCTCTGTTATCACTGCTTCCCAATGATTCCTTTCTTATCCATTGAATTAACGTCTCTTGTATCTCTTCACGTTTCTGTGCCCAGATTCTGTTTGCAAAAGCTGTATCTGGGTATCTGTCACTTGGGTATCAAAGCCTAGGCCAATCCTGGGGCTGGAGACCTGCGGCCATCTTGGGTGACATGTTTACCGTGATGTCATAAACACCCTCAGAATTCTAAGCTGTCCTGAAAACCTCCATGCACACAGTTCTTCACGACCATCTCATACCAGTCTGACTACTTCCCCTTTCCAGGTAGGATAGTTTTCCTTGTTCTGGATTCCGTGTCTGTTTATAACTTTATCCTCGAACTTTGAAAGGTCTACTAAAATCCCAATAGACACCCGTTTCTTTCCTTTCAGATTATCCTGGGTTTTATCTCTTATCTTTTGTGGATGAGTCCAAATGGGTGGACTTTCCCCAGAGAAAGCCCTGGAGTCCCTCCCGAGATTGATTTTCCTAGTCAATCCTCTGATGCATAATGAGCGTGTCATCTCCATTTCCACCTTGGCAGGTCACATGTTTTCCTTCCTTCATCATTTGGGGAAGTGTTCCTGATGCGTTCATAGATTGTAATATTCCCATGGTTCTTACTCTGATGTGTATTCATAACGTCTCTTCACAATTTTGACTTCTTTAGGATGTCTGTCCACACCATACCGTGAAATCTATATTTGCTAATGCTACTAATCTGATCTGCACCCGTGATGCTCGCCGATGAAGCCTGTACCACCCAAGTGGAATGTGGGAACGTACCCAGTACACCACACGGCTGGCACTGAATTGGATTCTTGGACCAACATTTTGCCTGAACTGGAGAAGATGTTGGCCTGCTTTGATTATTTGTAAAGGTAATTAGTAGTAACATCATGGACGGTAACCTTTTCCTTTGGATCCTGAGTTTAGCAGGGAACATGTTCTCTTGGTAGAGTGGTTCTTCATCTCTTTGCCACTGTCTACCTTTCTGTAGCATTATTAAGCACTTGGAGGTGATTAGCAATGCTTGGAAGTTCATCTTCTCTAATCTCTTTCAGCCTCCAAAGCTTTAGGCCATAAACCTGCTTGCCTTTTTGTAGTTTTGATTTTACATGAATTGATTGCCATAACCCTGCATTATAACACCCTATTGTTTTCAGATTTACAACCTCCTAGATTTATTCTTCTTTGTATGGTACATCATCTTCACCACCGTAAGCCTAATGACATGCCCATACCACACACTGGTGCCTAATCAACTCTTTCTTCCACTATCTTCTGCCACCGATTCCCTCTGGGAACCACCAATCCCTTGTCATGTGCTACCTGTTTGTTTCTCCTTATTTTACTCTTCTCCTTGTAAGTGAGATGCTACGGTACTTGACTTTCTCCCTGGGGCTTCTTTCAGTTCCCCTCATACCCTCAGGAGCCATTCTGGTGTCACAAATGGCTGGACTGCACCCTTTCTTGCAGCTGAGTGCTATCCCATTGTGCGGCTATAGCCAATCTTCCTTCTTCATTCATCCCTTGATGGGCCCCAGGGCGATATCCAAGTCCTGGACATCAGGATTAAGGCTGTGGTGAACACAGCGGTGCAGGGATTCCTATGTGTTGGTGTTTCCAAGTTCTTCGGATAAATACGCCACAGAGGAATATCTGGATCATATGGTAGATGGATTCTGAAATTTCTGCGGAAATTCCACACCGCTTTGCGTAGTTCCCGGACCGGCTTACACTCCCACCAATGGTGCAGGAGGCTTCCCTTCTCTCCACATCCTTTCCGACACTTGTTGTTTCCTGTCTTGTTCCTTATGGGCATTCTGACCACAATGTGCTGTTATCTCATTGCCATTTGGATTTGCGTTGGCCTTAGACATAATGATTATGAACATGTGTTCAGACAGCTGCTGGCCATCTTTCTATCTTATTGGGTAAAACTCTGTTTCCATCTTTTGCCCAGGTTTTAATGGGCTTGTTGTTTTTTCTCTTGTGTTGGCATGTGCGGTCGTTGGCTCTTTTGGCTATTCAGTCCTTCTCAGATGTGTGGTTTGAAACATCCACTCGCAGTTGTTGTGCTGTCTTTGCATTGAGTGGATGGTTTCCT
>NW_025801496.1:0-3266 GCF_021613505.1 Equus quagga | reverse complement strand
TAGACAAAACTGGTCATCATTTAAAGCTATTACTTTGCTGACAAATTCAGCAGACAATGTGAACTTATATGACTAGTAAACCCAGGCTGAAGGCCTGCATCCCTATGCAAATACCGACAACTCTGACAACAAGACTATTTTCAATCAGACCAACAAACTTAAACAGTCTTTCATTTACCAAAGGTTAATTCACATGACATTAACTTTGAAAGGCACTGAGTTAATTTCTACTGCATTTAGCATTTATGTAAACACTTACTATAAGCCAACTAAACAGAGATCTTAATTTTGGTCATACCACCCAAGGCTGAAAATATCACATGCATAACCTACACATAGACACGCATACACAGAGACTGTACAACTACTGTTTTAAAAGCTACTGCCGTGAATCAGGTACGATAATATAAAGCTCACCAGTTATGAATGTAAACTTTGTTTTGAGCCTTTTTACTAATACTTATGGAGAAGACCCTCGAGATGCTAGACTTTTTGCAATGACACACTTATGGCCATTTATCCTTTCCCCTCCTTTTATTTTTTCAGTCTTAAGAGTGAGTGATGGGCTAGATAGTAGTTCCTGGAGAGGGGGGATGATAATTCTTTTCATGATAAAGGAACTAGATGGAATCTGAACTGCCTCTAGAGCTGTCTTTCTAGTCTTGCAAGGATTTTCTAAGGACAGTTGCTCTTGATTTCTCAGAAACTGGACTGTAACTTGAAGGACGTTCTAGGTTGATCTACCTGTCCAACTGCACCATAAAGGCACAGAGAAACCTCGCAAATTTTCTCCCAGCTGGAGTCTCTGGGGCATAACCCATACAATTGAAAGTGTTTCCAATTAGTTAGAATGACCCTGAGTGGTGAGTCTCTGGGGATGCTTATGCCATTCCCCATGGCAGTAAACCCAGTTTGCGACTGGCAGTGGACTGGAGAAGGGTGCAGTGGCTACAAACACCTGGAACTGGCTGGAGGCCTGGGCTCCCAGTACCCGAGTTGAGAGTTAAGGTCCTTGCAAAATATTTTCAAGTTGTTCGATTTTACAGAAGGTCCATGTTCTGGTCAGGTCCAGCCACAACCTAAGCTCGACTTGGTGACAACAGATGACATGATGAGCAAAACAGAGAAAGGAAAAGAAGACACCAGATCTCACCCTCATGGTTGCTCTCAGAGGGTTCTCAAGATAAGAGTCACACAACAGTTCCTGTGCTGTGGCACACTACCGTAGCACGACAGTTCACAGAATAAATCACAGGTCTCCTACCCTCATAGCCAACTCAGTAGGTGACTAAACTACTCAATGAGTCAACCGCCAAGAGAGGGCACCCTACTTAGGGTCGCTGGGGTGATCAGGCCCAGAAAGCCAAAGTTGGGGCTCCAGTGGTGGAGGCCTTGATCCTTGAAAGATTCCTTTGTTTCCCCAGTTGCAAAGTTCAAAAGGAGATGAAAATGGCCATTGTAACTCTATCAAAGATGAAAGAGACATGTCCATTACCTTGAAGATCACCCCTGACCCTACGGCAGCATCCTACATGTGGTTCGTACTGTGGGGTTCCTATAGCAAGGGGTGATGGGCGTGGCCCCCAGCATTGCATCCATTGTGTACCTTCCGTGGTATGCCTGGCAGTAACAGGTGCCTGGTGAACATCTTTCCTATTCTGCCTGGCAGTAATAGGTGCCTGTTGAATGGTCCCCAAGAGAAAAGGAGAACTTTATGAGAGAACAGGATGGAGAAAAATAGTGTAGAATTTTCCACCGAGCTGGGGGACATTCTACCCAATTGCGTGTTGGAGCCATTCTCTGCAGAAGGGTTTCCCATACGCAACCAAAGGTTAGACTTTGGTACTTTCCTTGAACTGTACTCCCGATTGAGACATTCACGCAGTTCAGAGCATGGTGAGGTGCCATGGGAGGTATCCCAATCCAGCCTTAGGAAAAGAAACCTTCCAGGGGAGTCTTGCAGATTGCCGACCATCCTAAGGACTTAAGTGGCCGACCCGTGCCCACCTAAAATTTGTATATTAGAGATAGAGTCAGGAAGGAATGGAGTAATTCACTCTACATCGCCCTTAGGCTTAAGGTACTGATTCTCTTCAAGCTGAATGCCATGATTTGCCCCATAGAGTAGCCATGGGCAGCAAACCTGGATTCATGCAGCTATCCAAGACAGTTCCTGATGGAGAAGTGAATTTAGATCCATCCTTGAAAAAGAGAGATGCACAACGAAGAAAAGGGCACTTACCAGAAGTCGAGCTCACAAAGCTATGAAGCAAGATTTCGATATGGGCCACAAGATATGATATGGGCTTGGCGAGCTGAAGAGTCAAAAGAAAGATTTCTTGGACTCTCAAATTCTGGAAGTGGTGCTCTTTTACTTATAGAATGGTACAGGACAACATGGCGACAGGACCCATGGGCAGTAAATAGTTGCTGCATGGGGACAGGACCTATGGGCAGTGAAGAGCTGCTGCTGCTGCTGCATGGGGAAAGGTTCCATGGGCAGTCAGAGGTCCTGCTGCTGCCCTGAGTTGAAGGTAAGGGGTAATTTTATAATGCATTGGTACGAGACATTTTTCCTGGAAAAAGAAAATATGATGTTAAAAGTCATTAAATGATTTCAGTTCAGATGGGGTCTGGTTATTGTGTGGTCATATAGCATTAAATACGAATCTGGCCATATAGATAGGCATGTAGGTGAGCATGAAATGGGCTTCTATCACTGGGACACCTCTAATTCATACCAAAAAAAAAAAAAAACTCACTGGGTCATGTAGTTTGGTATGTAGGCCAGGTAACCTTGGGCTTTTTGAGCTGGGGCAGCCTTAATCCACATCATTCATCATGGTCTTTCACAGCTGTCTCCCATACATATTCTTATCAGTCTTTTCTCCTCCATTCCAAGTTATGAATTTTGTATTTCTTTATTCACCATATGTTCTCTAGGGGTCCAGATTTATGGCCTAAAACTTTGGAGGCTGAAAGAGATTAGAGAAGATGAACTTTCAAGGATTGGTAATCACCTCAAAATGCTTAATGATGCTATAGAAAGGAAGAGCATTACAAAGAGATGAAGAGGAACATTACCAAGAGAACACGTTCCGTGCTAAACTAAGGAGCCAAAGGAAAAGGTTACAGTCCACAATGTTACTACTAATTACCGTTACAAATAACCAAAGCAGGCCAACATCATCCCTAGTTCAGGCAAAATTTGATCCAAATGTCCATTTCAGTGCCGGCCCTGCAGTGTACTGGGTATGTGCCCACGT
>NW_025801495.1:0-25709 GCF_021613505.1 Equus quagga | reverse complement strand
AAAGTTACTTAGTATCTCTCTACATTATATCTTACAATAGCATATGAATCTAAAATTATCTCTCAAAAGAAAAGAGTTTAAATTAACCAACAACAACAAATCAAGTATTTATACCTACTACAACATGGGTGAATCTCAAAAACATGTAGAATGACAGAACTCTTACTCAAAACTGGATGCCATAGAACTCCACTAGTATAAACGTCCAGAAAACAAACTAATCCAAGGTGGTAAAAAGTCAGAACGATGTTGAAGCTTCTGGGGTTTGGGGCAAGGATTAACGGGAATGGGCATAGGAGGAAGAAATTTTCTGCAGGATAAATGCAACACACTACGTGGGTGTATGCATTTGCCAGAATTCATTGAGTGGTACACTTAAATTTGTGTATCTAATTGTATTTAAGTAAAAATATAGCATATGTAGTTTTACATACTAATTTTTTAATTGAAAATATAGAAATAAAATTTAAAAATAAGCAAACAACTCTAGTTAGTTAATATTATATATCTATCCTCAAATGTTCAGGGGCTAAAGTGTACCAGTGTCTGAAATTCACTTTGAAACAAATAAAATAGATAAATAAAATGGACTAAATAGAGAAAGGCATTCATAAATATATAGATATGGGATAAAACAAATAAAACAAACAGTTAAATGAAGGTAGAAATATGAGCATTGACTGTAGATGTCTTTCAACTTACTCATTTATAAAATAATTTTCATACTACAATGTTGGGAGAAAAACAAAAATATCAAAGAATATATAAAAACAAAAGATGCAGCAGCGTGGGCGGGTCGCGCGGGCTGCGGAGAGGCGCGCCGGGCGCGGAGCAGGGGAGAGGCCCGCGGCGGCGGCGGAGACTGGCCCTCGCGGCTCGGCCCCCGCATCGGAGCAGGCCTCGCGGCGCTCCCCCGGCCGGCGCGCTGGTCAGCGAGGCCCAGGCCGCCCGCCGCGGCGCGGGGAGCGATTGTTACTTTTAGCTGATGGGTGCTTATCGGACGGCCCACATGGAGAAGAGCTTCATCGCTGCAGAAAGTGCTGTTGGACAGCGCTGATCTGGACCTCTGTCTTAGCCGTGGTTGTGGATGTCATGTTCTTGAAATCATGAATCCTGTTTATAGCCCTGGTTCTTCTGGGGTTCCCTATGCCAATGCCAAAGGAATTGGTTATCCAGCTGGTTTCCCCATGGGCTACGCAGCAGCGGCTCCCGCCTACTCCCCCAACATGTACCCTGGAGCGAACCGCACCTTCCAAACAGGTTACACTCCTGGCACACTTTACAAGGTGTCCTGTTCCCCGACCAGTGGGGCAGTGCCACCATACTTTACTTTTTAAATGGAGGCCCCCCACTTCCATCCACGCCCCAAAAGTTGACTGTATTATTTAGTGTACATTCTGATTTCCTTCCAAGTGCCTCCTCTCCAGTCCATGTTGAGGTGCTTCAAGGATGTGTCGAGATGCATCAAGGAAGAATCCTTCGGAGCTGTTACGATGTACCGTGTCAATCTGTAGTACAGAGTCATTATAATGTTAATACGGATATTATCCGTAATTTAAAAACTGAATGAGTGTTAGTTCATGCGTGTTAGCCAACTGTTTGAAATGTTTGTTTTTTTAAGATTTTCAAAAAGGCATCTGTTCAAAAGTAATGTAAAACTGAATATTTGGGTGAAAATGAGTTCTTCTCGATGTGCTTGTCAACACAGACACACCGAGTTTAATGAGACGCGAAAGGTCCATGCATTGTGTATGAGAATTGCATGAGGCAAACCTAAAACTTGTTCTCAAAGTTTCTTTTTTATCTCACTGTTGCCAAATTCTCCTTATGTTCATGTGGGACCTCATTACTTTCCAAAATGCCTGGGAGAGCTGAGTTGGAAACCCCAGGGATGTTTTAACAAGCTTTTCTCTTTGGATCCAAACTACAGGTGCAAGTGCTTGTAATTTCTCCTACTTAGTTCTAAGTTGTTATTGTTATAGTGTAGACTCTAACAAGTGCCCTGGCCTGTCCAGGAAGGAGTTGAACTGGCAGGGCTCCCAGCTCTCGGAAGTTGGTTAGCAAAGGAAACAAAGCTGCTTTCAAGCCTTTTTTTCATGTTATGTGAGAGACAATGTAAATCTTTACTGAGTCCCTGAGCTTTTAACCTGCCCTGTTTTTCGTAAATAGTCTCTGTGGGAGGCCAGGTGATGTTCAAGTTGGAGAAAGCAAACCACGAACTGGAAACTCCCTGTGAACAGTGTCCGTGAGAACAAAGCAATCACACTGTGAATTCCAATTACTGGGTAATCCTGATGCCTTTTCTTTGTTCCCAAATAAAAGTTTTTTGGTTTTATTGTCGTTGTTCCATAAACCCCCTAACTCACCTTTGAAAAACAGACAGAATATATTATTGAGTCCTCCGTTAACGCACAAGCCTCAGGAGAAACGACACTAACATTTATCAGCCCAATCATCATTGGAAAATCAGTTTTGATTTTATAATCTATTTACACCCCACTCCTCTTTCATATTTTCTTCCTGCCAACTACCTTTAAACAAAGACTGGTTACAGCGCACAGACTAAATTACTTAGATAACTGATTACTGGTCAGACCACACACACAACTGTGGTTTAGCAACCGGCCAAACAGTGCACCTGAGTGATCTATGTTACTTTGTAACATTCACAGAACAGAGGGTTCCTTGTGGATATTGAAAGCCTCGTCTAAGGGTTTCTTAGTTTCCACTCTTTTTGTATAGCCACCACTTTCATTTTGCCCTTACATATTTGTTTTGACAGGCATATATAACAATCTTCTCTTTTCAAGATATATGTAATAGTATACAGATAATATAGATAATATACACATTACATATAAATATATGTAAAATATTTGTATCTTATATATAAAATAAATGTATATAGGAAGTGAAACTATTCAGTATTTGGATAGCTTTAGTGTATAGTGTTTAAATATTTTTAATTACAATTTGATATCTAACATTTACTCTATCTTCTAGATGCATATCAACAAATGCAGTTCTGAGATCTGCCCTCCATAGCACATTTCTTTTATTTGCCATTTTAAAAATGTAACATTGTCATCCCAACCATATTACTTGCTTATCTCCACTTGATCTAATACAGTCCATAAAGTAGATCTTATATGAAATCTTACTTCATCAGAGTTAAAAAGCACACATTTAAAAACAGCCATTATAAAGAGGGACAAAAAGACCAAACAGGGAGCTGGCCCCGTGGCCGAGTGGTTAAGTTCGTGCACTCCGCTGCACGCGGCCAGTGTTTCGTTGGTTCAAATCCTGGGCGTGGACATGGCACTGCTCATCAAACCACGCTGAGGCAGCGTCCCACATGCCACAACTAGAAGGACCCACAACGAAGCATATACAACTGTGTACCCGGGGGGCTTTGGGGAGAAAAAGGAAAAAAAATTAAATCTTAAAAAAAAAAAAGACCAAACGGGCCTTTCTTGTCGCACGTCATTTGACATTATTCAGGATAAAATATATAGAAATATGTTTTGTCAACGTTAAAGCTAATTTTATTATTTTTACCCTCAAAATGAGTTTATTTTGGAATAGCCAAAAGAATTCCCATTTGGGATGTGCATGCTATAGTGAACCACAGGCAAATCCAGACAAGAAAGGAGAGGAGCTTGCTTTTATAATGAAAGAAGAGAGTAAGGATGGTCTATTCTAAACGAAGTTCATTGGGGAAAAGTAGAAGTTCAGGGTGGCAACAACTTCTCGGTGGCTGAGCTGTGGCGTTTCTTATTGGCTGGGCTACTGGCAGGTAGAGAGAGAAATCTCCCTTCAGTGGTGAAGTAGTTGTACTTTCTGTCAGAGATTCAAGCTTCTGCGTCTTCTTGTTTGGAGTAATTGATGACATGTGACAAGGTGTGAGAGCTCCCCCTACAGGTCTTCCCGACTCCAATTAGTGATGATCAACAGGACCGCGTGACCCAGCTGTTTAATCAGACAAGCTGAGTAGACAACTGTCAGTCTGCTTTTTTCTTTCTCACTTCTTTAAAATTAAGCTCATAGATGACAATCTCTCTTAAGCTCTTTTCCTTGTCAAAGAAAGTCATATGGAAGTCAAATCAACAATGTAGGTTCATTTATTTATAAAGAATAAACGTGAAATAATTGTCAGAATGTGTCCTTTTCATTGAAGTTAGGCAGCAATAAGCATGATTTGAAATAGTGAGACCATCATTTGGAAGCTTTAAGTTTATTTTCATTCAGATTTTTTATTTTAAAATGCCATTTATTAGCTTTATATTTAAAATTAAATTCAGGGTTACATGAAATTGGCTGATATGGATAGGTTGAAATTTATTCATAAGAGAAATTTTTTTATAAAAAATTCTCCTTGAGAATCATTAGCTCTATCTTTACTGTAATTTATATTTTTATATAAGGTATCAGAAATTCAGTCCAAATTTTCATAACCCACAAACACTCTTAATATCTCCGATAACTTAAGCAGATTCTTCTCAAAATTAAAAATCACCAAAACGTAATTGCAACTTAGCATTTGCCACCAGTGACTGACAATATTTTCAATTATATTGATAACAACCGAAGTTCCTAAAACTATAAATTTTGATGAAGATAAATTTGGAGAAAAGAGTTCCAGAAAAATCTTATGACCAATATTGATATTACATAATAAAGTATATCTATTGATTATATATAAAATTATAATACAAACATATTGTTTGTAATTTGTATTTCATTTTATAGCTAATAAATTAATTCTGAAGGAAGAAACTTTATACTTTAGCACCAATAGTGGTAGTCTTTCCTGCTTTTTGAACAAGAAGCCTCGTATTTTCATTTTGTGCTGTGCCCTTCAAATTCTGTGGAGTATGACCCTTCCCCTCCTGCCATACCTGAGAGGGTAAAGAGCGTTTCTGCACTCATCACTGATGGGCATTTCACCCAGGGAGTTTACTGGAGCTGATGGATTTTTATTGGATGTAATGGTGGGATCTATTTGTGATAGCGACTGAGCCATAATATCAATGAGTAAAATTGATCCATAGATGTTGGCTTCTCTCAACATATTTCAGTAGAGCTATGAGATGCAGTAATGGGGAATAAAATCTCATCTGAGAGACATTATCTAATGCTACGAGTAGCAGTGGCTACTATTAAAAAAGAGACAAAAGGTTCAGAATGGAGTCGTATGCGCTAAGCCCAAATCACAAAACTGAGATTTGATACCAAACTTAATTACAATTTCAACCTTCCACAGGGTTGGAGTCTCAAACCAGTCAATCTGGAATTACCCCTTCAGCACCAGTGACGTAACCCACCTAATGGACTCCTGCCATCCCCCAAGGGAAGGTGACCTTGCCTGAAACAATCAGTTCTTTGCAAGAGTAACTTTCTTGCCCTGCCTGCTTCTGCCTATAAGAGTGTTTCATTGTGTAAAGTTCTTCAGAGCTCCTTTCTGTTTACTAGATGGGATGTTGCCCGATTCATTAAATAAAACCAATACAACCTTTAAAATTTATTCAGTTGAATTTGTTTCTTAACATTACTTAGGATGCAAACAGTATATGTAGAAAACCAGTGATGGGTGTGGGAATGTCCTTGATTAATGAATTCCCACTAATTTGACCAAACCTTTGAGCCACTCATCTTATAATTAACTGCACAATTTCCTTGACCTCTGTTAGCACCTCCACGTTTTTATTGTTGATCCTGAGGTATACCTGAAATTAAATCGTTTCCTTAGCATTCATCACCCTATTAGAGACATAAACCTCTCATATTCCACTCAGAGTAGTATAAGGAATTCTGAACCCCTGATGAATTCTTGAAGTCTCAGCTAAATACCTGTAATGATAAGTTTCTTTAAATTAAAAGAAAGACTAACTGGCATGGTAAATTACAGGTTTACTATGAGAATAACAAGAAGTCTTCTGACTTTCAATTAGATCTTGACATTCAGGAAAAATTTATTTTTGTTTTAGATATTTTTGAAAATAGTAGAACTGCTATGATGAATGACAACTTCAGTTAGTTTCTCCTTTCGTTGCTGCATGACAAACAATAATTATCATCAACATCACATCAGCAAAAAATAAATTAATTTGGAAATTTATTTGAAATTGATGGGAAAAAGCATCATGAAGAAAAAAGATAAGGCTTAGAATTTTATATATGTATATATATACTCACATGCATATATATTTACGAGAGAATTTTGTCCAGACCTAAGTGATAATCTTCTTCTCTCGATTAATTGTGGTCCTTGCACCCTAAGCATAAAATAATATTTTTAATTCTGTACACTGGTGAATGAACGTATATCCAAGTCCTGGCTACACATGCAAAAAGCTCTGTCTCCATTTTCACAGGGCAGATTCTCTGAATCACTCTTCTGAGGGCCCCCATCACCTCTCTGTTTCTCAGGCTGTAGACAATGGGGTTGAGCAGTGGGGTCAGGATGGTGTAGAAGACAGCCAGAACCTTGTCCTTTGTTGGCGATCTTAGGGATCTTGGGTGTAGATAAGTGTAAACAAGTGGCACATAATAGAAAGTCACCACAGTCAGGTGGGTGCTGCAGGTGGAATAGGCCTTCTTCCTCCCTTCTGCTGAGTGCATGCGGTGGACAGCAAGGAGAACACCGCCATGAGAATATGCAATGCCAATGAAAGGAAACACGGGGAAGAGGGTGGTGCTCACAAACACTGTGTACTCATAGACCCAGGTATCCATGCAGGCCGGAGTCAACATGGCCGCGACATCGCAGAAGAAATGGTTGATGGCCCTGGATCAACAGTAAGGGATGTGGAAGGCATATGTGGTGTGGGCACAAGAGTTGACAGAGCCCATTATCCAAGATCCTCTTATCATCAGCGCACACATTCTTTTGCTCATACGAATGGGATAGTGGAGAGGAAAGCAAATAGCTATATAACGATCACACGCCATAGATGTCAAGAGCAGCGCTTCCGCACCTGCTAAAGTCAAGAAAAAGAAGCTCTGAACCCCATATCCAATGAAGGAGATAGATTTGTTTCCAAAGAGAAAATTAGAAATCATTTTGGGGACAATGGTGGAGATGTAATTCAAGTCAATGATGGAGAACTGACTAAGTAAAAAATACATGGGTGTGTGGAGCTGGGAGTCCAGGAAGATGAGGAGAATCATGCACAGGCTGCCAAACAAGGCCGTTAGGAAAATGAGAACAACGAGAATGAAGAAGAACAGGCCAATTTTTGACAGTGGAAACAACCCCAATAAAATAAAATCAGTTGATGTTAGATTACAATTTTCCATGGAGCATTAACATGATTTTTCCTAGAGACAGACACAAGAGTAAGTGATTTGAGTATAAAACTATAAGTTCTTTTTAACTTAATATTTTAGACTGTGTATTATTTAAAATTTCATAGCTCTTAAATGAAGAACTGAACTTATCTATTTTGGGAGAAATAAACTTTATTTTCTGATCCAGAGATTAAAATGTGAAAATGCGAACATTTGTGGCCAAAGTGTTTTCTAAGAATCTATTAAAATATTTTAAAAACAAGATTTCTATTTTGATCTCCTTAGGATAAATATGTTTTACTGCCCTACACAAACTCAGATATCATTAACATCAGTTGTTGTATTCAAAGTTCATGCATAGAAAATTTATGGAAACCCATATATGATAGAGTTCTAGTATCAATAAATGTTTATGACCCTTAAGGGATGATTTTTCTTTCATATTTTTCACTAAAACTTACCTCTAAAATTGAAGTAGTCTATCAGCTCATGTTTGAGGAGCTTTATGTCTTTCTTAAATCTTCTTTTCACAATAACGTCAAGTCAAGTTTTCCTGAAGTCAGGTATTATCATTTGGTTCATCTGTTCTGAAATATAGCATAAATCGTTATTGTCAAGTTGCACTTATGCAAAGTCATTCTCTTCTGCCTCCTCACTCAGGTTCTGAGTGCTGCAGTTAAAGAAGACCCTCTGCTCCAACATCTACACACATGCTCATTGTGGCTGTCATCACTCTGCTCAACATCTCCCCAAGAGGATGTTTTCTGTCTCTCTGCTTCTCTAACATGTATATAACATTATACATTGCTTTATGACACTTTGTCTTATTCATTTTTCCCTTTTTTTTGTATTTAAAATTATCTCCAGTTCTAGATAAGTGTGTGAATTTAAGCATATATACTTACCATTTCTCTCTTTTAAAACCCAATTATTATGATGATAAACAACTGGATGTGTTATAAATTAAAGACAGCAGGTGAGCAAAAGGCACAATGAGAAATGAAACAGTTCAGGATTCTCTGAAAGAAAGAATTTGGCTAGAGAAATGTTCAGTTACTTAAATGGAGAAAAAGGACTTGGCACCTTGACGGTCTTCACGGAGGTAGGAGGAGGCTTCTCCTCCAGAGATGTCGGAAGTGAACAAGCTCCACACAGTGTGCGATGTTTTAGTCTTAAATATTATTTTAGAGCCCAATGTTCCCAGACTTTTAAGGAAGCTTCCAACATGAAAGAGGAAGATGCACAAATGTGCACACATACACACACAAACACACATGTGTATTCACACACACCCCACACAAATATAAAGTGAGTTACACATGATTGGGAAAATGCAGAAAGACAGCACATTTTTAAAAATCAGGATTCATATCTTTAAAGAAGTATGAAACATTATCATTCCACGATGTATTATTAGATTAATTTAAAAAGTGTCAGATAATAAGAAAGGGTTTGCAAATTAAAAAATACATAATAGTTCATCAAATGATTAGGTGAAAGTTTCAAAGACAAAGTGAAAAAATCTACCAGAATTAAAAGAATACAGCAACAACAAAATAAAAAGATTGCCATTTTGAAAAGTTAGGATAATTAGAGAGTTAATACAGGGAAACAAGTGTATGCTTGTTATTCCTAGAAATGCAATTAGCAAAATAATAATGGAGTTAATATTATCAAAAAAAATTTTTCAGAATTGATATATATGATCCACCATATTCAAACATCATGAACAGAACACAGAAAAGTAAATGAGAAATATTTTATTGAAAGATATTTTCTTGAAAATGCTGAATGTCTTCTTGAAAATGCTTTCTGAAAACTGTCAACATTGCTGATAAATTTATGACCTGAAAAGTGCCTTGACGGAGTAAATAGCCATAATAATGAAAAGAACTATACAAAGAAATAGTAACTAAATAATCATTAGATTTTATTGTAGTTTATATTTTCGTATTTTAGCAATATATGCTGGAAGATGAAACAATGCTGTCAACTTTGCCCCCCAGACCCAAAGCGGTATGTAACTATGTTGAAAGGATGGGAAACAGAAAAAGAGGTGGAAGTGGGTGGCATGCAGAGCAGGAAGGTTTCCATTCTAAACTGTCCACAAATAAAAATCTGTTAGAACTAAGAAGTTCAGCAGAGTTGCAAGATACAAAAATCAGTTGTATTTCCATACACTAATAACATACAATCCTAAGAAGAATATAAGAAAACAATTGCATTTATAATATCATCAAAAAGAATAAAATACTTAGAAATAAACTTAACAATGAAAGCAAAAAATATGTGCACTGAAAATCATAAAAGATCCTGAAAGAAATTGGAGAAGAGACAAATAAAGAGAAATGCATCCTGCGTTCGTGGATTGGAAAACTTAATATTATTAAGATGTCGATACTACCATAAGTAACTTCAGATTCAGTGAAATGCCTGTCATAATCCCAATGAGATTATTTACAGAAATGGAAAAATGCATCCTAAAATTCATATGAAATCTCAAGGTGCTCTGAACAGCCAAAATAACCATAAAAAAGAATTAGAGAACTCATTTTTTTCTCATTCAAAACTTACTAAAAAGCTATTATAATAAAAATAGTGTAGTATTGGCATAAAGACAAGCATAAACCAGTAAAATAGAGATACCAGAAAAAAATCCTCACATGTGCGGTCAAATGTCAAATTTTTGACAAGGATCTCAAAACCATTCAATGGAGACATCTTTTCAACAAATCGCAGTGAGAAAACTGGATATCTAGATGCAAATAACAAAATTGTACCATTACTTTACACTATCCACAAAAATTAAATGAACAGAAGAGCTAAATATAGAGCTAAAAGTATACACTCTTAGAAGAAAACATAGAGGAAACATTTCATGATGTTGGATTTAGCTGTGCTGTATTGACTATGACGTCAAAGCACGTAAAACAATAAAAATATAGATAAACTGGACTTCATCAAATTAGAAAATTCCTGTGCATCTAAGAATTTTATCAGCAGGGTGAATCAGCAACCCACAGATGGAAAAATATTTGCAAAATATACATCTGATAAGGGATTGATACAGGGAATATGTAAAGAACTCCTACAACTCAACAAACAGAAAATTAATTTAAAAATTACAATTTAAAAAGAGTGGAGAGTAAAAGAGGAAGTAGTAAGCAGCATTAAGATCACCATGGGTGCCATGTAACCACTCTTCTTTCGTGGGAAAAAAATATAATAAAGCAGCAGGAACTAGGAAAGGCTATCCATTACAATCTTTATTGAGGATGTGGACCATTAAGTGTTAGGTTTATTCTTCAAGTTTCACTTGGGCACATCCAAAGCACACTCCAATGTGATTAGGCCCTACCTCTTCTCATGACCCTCATCTCACTTTGTCTCTAGAGAGCACATTTATGGATCAGCTCCAAAACCACTTTCTGTTGTCAATTTCATACTCTACAATTCCTTCTGAACAGCATCGAAAATGTGCAGCCACTCGCTCAACCTCAAACTGCATTTCAGATCTTTTGCTTCTTAACTTAAAACTCTTACATGGATTACATCACTCATTTCTAAACTGCCACCTTAAATTCTAAGTGATTTGAATACAAATGGTAACCAACACTGCCAAAGTGGCTAACATTGAAATCGATACTTTTGTGATCACCTAATGTCCTTGAATGAAAACACCTCTACATCTGAAGAATGTAATTCATGTTACCTACACTGCTGTCAAGCATTGTTGACTTGGCTTCAGTCTTCCCTGTTCCCAGAGGATAGATCACAGACTGTGGGTACAATGCATCCTCTCCTCTTCAGTGAATATTCTTTATCCTGCAAATTCATTTTTTCTATAAATGTCTTGGGCCAAATATGGCCAAATAAACTCTTCTCACATTTGAAGTATCACTGAAATTCATATAAACTTTTATTGTATATTGTATCATAGAGTATCATAAGTATTTTCAATTATATTTCAGAATATGGTATTGTTGCATCTAGGCCCACGTATTATTCACCATAGTTCCAGAACGGTAGTTCATAGACAATATCATCATCTGCTTTTCTGTCAATTTTACCATATTTTATTGTCATTTCATGACCAATTGTTCACAAATAGATCAGTTCTCAGAATCACATTTTAGGTTTATAAAGAACTCATATCTGAAAAAATGTGAACAAGTGTTCAAGCAGCCCATCCATTTCTTATTTTTAAGGATAAAATATTTATATATCTTATTCAAACCCACTATATTCAAATGGAATTTTCTTTTTGGAGTTCCCTGGTTAATGAGATGCCTGAATGTATCCATGGCTTATTATAAACAGAAGTACTTAATTCTGAATAAATCTCTCTTAAGCACTTGCTGAAGAGTTCCTCTTAAGCGGCTAATAAAGATAAACATACAATTAAGATTAATACCTTTCATTATCTCCACACTTTCACAAACTCACTGGCTTGGTTAGCTGGCTGTGGTCCAACTGTCATAAAATGAACAAAGTCATTTTCTGTAAATTTCCTTGAATATTTTCCAAACCAACATACATATTAAACTTTCATGTCTATACTTGAAATTTTAGGTACATCCAATGAAACTCAGCAGCAACAATGATTCTAGGGCTTCTTTACCTGGAGATTTAGTCTAATGCTCCTTTTTTTTTTTTTTTTTTTTTTTGGTATTCACTTGGGTATGTTCTCTGAGGCTCGGAAAATGTAAGCTAAGTCACTAATTGCCCGGGATGGCTGTAAGCCACGTTTGGAGAAGGAGTTCTGATAACTTCTTTAGGTGTTTCTACAGGTGTGTTAAGGGTAAATTCAGTGGGGAAAGAAACAAATATATTTATTCACATTCTTATTACATCTCTAAAGTTTTATGGATCGTATATTTCATACATTGTTGTTCAGTAGGTGCACAGTAAACATGTGTCTGCATATATTATTTCCCCGTTTTGATTATATTGGCCTACAAATTTATTAAATTAAATGAAATTTAGTTAGTTTAATAAAAATGTATACATAAAACTTCTTAATGTATCACACATATGTGAGTTATCTTTAATTTATTTTAGTCACTACATATTCTCCAGTTATTTCCATTCTGTTGGAAAAACCCATTAAACTATAAACAGTTCAACTTAATAACGAAAATAATGATAGTACTCATTGGTACATTTATATTTGCAAAATATTTAATAAAACAATGCTATTGAAGAAAATAGTCTAATTGTTCTTACATTTCTCATGATTTCTAGTAACCAAGTTAATTACATCTTTTACTTGAGAAGGAATAATATTGGCCTGGTTAAAATTGTTTAAAAATATTTTTTAATATTCGAAATTTTGATTATAAAGTGTCTCAGTGAAGACCTCTGTATGTTCATTCTGTTTTGAGTTCTTTGGGCTTCATGGATCTGGATGTTCTTTTCCCTCAGATTTGGAAAGTTTTTTGTCATTATTTCTTTAAATAAGCTTTCTGCCCCTTTCTCTTCATCTGCTCCTTCTCGGATTCCCACAACGCATATGTTGGTGTACTTGTGGAATCCTGTGAGTTCTGTAGCCCTTTTGCACTCTTTTTTATTTTTGTTCTGCTGACTGGGTAATTTCAGATGACCTGTCTTGAGCTCACCGACTCTGTCTTTGGCTTCGTTAAGTCTAGTGTTCAGACTCTGCATTGATTTTTTTCAGTTCAGTCATTGTGTTCTTCAGTTCTAGAATTTCTGTTTGGTACATTTCTCTCTCTATTTTTTTTTTTTTACCATGGCATCTGGTTTATCTTAAGAGAAGAAAGAAGAGTGTGAAACTTAAATAAACTCCTCAGCTCTTTTTTTATAAATTTCTGTATTCAGTCCAGTTAAATTATTCATAAAATCACACAGCTCTTACATGAACAATCACATTTATATATTTTGAAAAAGAAGCCCCATTCTGAAAAATGCGAGATTCAGATGACAAATATTTTCATAAAATTGTTTGAAAATATCTACAAAATCATAAAAGAAAACAACGTTTCTATACTAATTTAATAGAATATGGATGTGTTTCAAGCCTTTATAAATTGACATATATATGGTGAGATATGTTTTTTAATAAATCGAGTCAACTTGTAAAAGATTTTTTTCTTTCCACAAATTTCATCCAAATGGTATGCAATCTCACTCAAAATCCCAATTTTTTGGTGGAAATTTTATAAACTAATTCTAGTAATTATGTGGAAATGCATTGGGCTAAGAATAACTGAGACATGCTTTGATATGCAAATATTTCGAAAGTAGAACAAATACTCAGTAAGCAAGATCTGGGAGTATGGAAAAGAAAAAAGAAAGCCATTGACGGTTAACAGTTAATGGTTCATATATATCAAATCATGTTGCACATCATAAATATATACAATTTCTATTTGCCAATTGTACTTTAATAAAGCTGATGAAGAAAGGTGAACATAAGCATGTCCAATGACTGAGAACTTCCACTTCTAGGTCTTTTCCAACAGAATTTTTTAATAAAGTCTCCAAAGGACACGTACAAAATATTCATAGCAGCAACATTTGTAATAGTTAAATCCTACAATATTCACATATGTCTGTTAACAAAACTGAGTGAGTAAATAGAGGATAGTTACCAAATAGAGTATTCAGTAGCAACGTGAATTAATGATCTACAAATGCACAAAAGACTGGAATGAATTTTACAGACATAATGTGAAGGAAAATAAGACAGATACAAAAAGGCACATGATATACAAATAAAACATTTAAATGACAAATTTAATCTATGCAGTCAGAAGTTGTAAAATGGACTACTCTTTGAGTGATAGATAATGAAAGAGAGCACAGGGGTAGCTGGTGAGGTTCTGGACATGTCTGCTCACCAGTCAGGACGCCTGTTTCAGTGTTTCCTATTTGTGAAAATCTACCAAGTGTTTGTAAATCATATTTTAAGAATGCTTTTAAAGAAGAAAAATAACAGTTAATGGTCCATGGAAGGATAGTGAAAAAGATGATTCCCATATGATGATGGCATGTTTTATTTGTAGGATATTGGGATCTATGCAAGCAGAGAGGAAGGATACAGCTTCCTTGTGTAAATGACTCCTGATCTGAAACTTGAGATCAGTGAGAAAGAAGAATTATCCAGTCAAAGAACTTTTTGTGAGGATGGTGGATAATATATTGAAGATACAGGCCATTGTATACCTGATGCAATTCTGACTTGTCAAAACATTTCAGAGAACTCCATTCAATTTAGCATGAAGACAAGATAAAGTTTTAGGTAGGACATTGTACTGTATGTTGCTGCAAATGAGGGGGTTTACAAGCTAAAGGAGATAATTACTTACCATACTAAGGAGATTAACATGATCAATATATATTGTAGCTAAGAAATTCTAGGAGAAATTCAAGCCAGTCAGGATTGAAAGGGAGATAGAAGAAAAACAGGCTTGTGCTGGGAGACTGCAGTCATAATAACACAATCATCTCTAGATTCTCTTAGCTTATGAGAATGGTTATTGGGATCCTCCCCAAGAAGACACCATTCTGGAAAATATGAAAGATGCAGGAGCTTTGAGATACCAAAGGAAGTAAGAGAACTTCCTGTATTGTTGCCACCGTATTACATTCACTACTGAAATGTAGATATGGCCTTTCTACACAGCTCTGAGTCACATTAGATCACCAGTCTTTAGAGGCACCAATAGTCACACATGAATTTCACAAACTTCATGATAGGTGCTATCTCTCTGTGACCATTCACTGTGTCTACCCAAATAGAGTCATAGGAAGTCTTTGTGAATTAATCAGGAAGTAGAGATCGAATCGTTTCTATTTTTCCAATCTCTCATATTTATTTCCCCAGACATTGTAACTAAGACAAACTCATCACATATCCCTATATCTCACTTGTCACGGCTCATGTAAATAGATAAACGAAGGGCCACAGGACTTCTGGTTAAGCAGAAAGTCTAGAAATCATTTATCATCATTTTTTATCTGAGCTCGTTTGAGATGCCTTATAAAGCAAACATTTCCATATCTACGATAGAACCTAAATGCTTGCTTCCTTACTTGATGTACTTCTATGACCAAGACATATGTCTATGCTATGCATTAGATTCTTTATCTGCAGGATTTAACCTGGGAGTGTGTCATTCAAAGAACCAGGGCAAGTGCACAGCCTCTAAGGGAATATGGATGCAAAAGAAGTAAACTCATGACGTTTCTAGAGGAGCTCATCACATGTTTCTGAGGCTGTCAATGGCACCCAGATGGAGCAACAGAGGTATCATCACAGGACTCATCCTCAGGCTCATCTTGGACATTCTTCATGGTTGCAGTCTTCAGACAAGATTCACCTCTATTTCTGAAGATTCTATAAGTCTTTCAATCATTTTTAGTGTTATATTATCGGTTTATATTGGACTGAATTTATTTCTCTTTTTCCACTTAAGAACCCTAGCTAATGATATTGAATTCCAAACTCCATTTGAATTCAGTTAGAAAATCTTGCTAGGAAATATTCCAGTAAAGAGAGAAGGAGGACCTAGAGTAATGCAGTGATAACAGGAATTGAAGAAGAGAGATCTTAAAAATGTTCAAGTAGAAAACATTTAGAAAATTTTATGGCTGATTGGTTTATTGTAATGCAAGAACAAAAGGCTTATGCTAACTTGCAATTGTCATTGGCTCACCATTTAGTCTGAAATATGTCTTAATGTTCCTCACAATGTGTGAAGTACTTAGTTAAGTATTTGGTCACTGGTCTTAAGCAACAATTGTCTTTTTAATATTTTTGTATATTTTTAAATATTTTTCAAATTTCCCCAAATTCTAGAAGCATGTAGTTAAGTTGGATAAAGCAAATCTTTTAACAACAAGCAACTGTCACATTTTTTTTCACATTATTATGACATTTTCATCCTGTTCCTTGTGAAGAAATAATTCCACTTAATTTAAATTTGGAGAGAAGCAAGTTATAGGCAATTACTATTCTACAAGTTAAACTTCTAATAATTTAGTTTTCTAGTAAATGCTTAATTGACATGTGTATAAAATGTCAAGAATTATATCATCTATTCAAATCTCTCCCACTGTTGATGGAATGCAAATTGACACAGTCATTATGAAAATCAGTTAAGGTTCCTCAAAAAATTAAAAATAGACCCACCATATGGCCCAGAAATTTCATTTTTGTGTGTATATCCAAAGGTAATGAAGTCATTGGCTTGAAGAGGTATCTGTATGCCCATGTTCATTGTACCATTATTCAGAAAAACCAAGACATGGAAACAATCTAAGTGGTTATGGATGGATGAATGGATAAAGAAAATGTGGTAAATATAAATAATGTGGTAAATGTGGTAAATATAAATAAATATAAATAAATATAAACAATGAAATACTATTCTGCCTTAGAAAAGGAAATCTTGTCGCTCACTGTGACAACATGGATGAACCTGAAGAATGTTATGCTAAGTGATATAAGGAAGACACAGGAAGAAAAATACTGCATGTTCTCACTTATATGTGAAATATAAAAAATTCAAACTCTTAGAAGCAGAGGGTAAAATGATGTTTACCAGAGGATGGACTATGGGGGAAATGGGGAAATTTTAGTCAAAGGATACGTAACTTCAGATATGCAGGATAAAAAGTTCTGGAGCTCTAATGCAGAATAGGGCGACTATAGTTGATGGTGCTGAATTACATACCTGAAATTTGCTAAGCAACTAGGTCTTAGCTGTTCTCAACAACAAAAATTAACTATGTAAGGTTGTGGATATGTCAATTAGCTTGACTGTGATGATGGTTTCACAATGGATATGCATCCTATCATCCTACTGCACAACTGAAAACAATACAATTTTATTAGTCAATTACATTCAATGAGGGTGAAAAAATGTAAATTATTATACAAATAAATAAAATATTTGGTTCCAATTAGATCGGGTCCATCCTAAGTCATTTATTGTTCTTTGGTCTTAATTTACTAATTTTGAGAGATAAAGAATTGTAGAACTGGTATGCTGAATGACGTCATGTTTGTGCATTTTCTGTTTTCATTTATACATGTTAGTTAAGCCCCTTTGCCCATGAGTTAGTGGAAAATCCATTGCTTTAGTATTGCTGAAAAGAGAGGTTCACAAAGATAAACAAAAATGATGCCTTAGAATATACAATTATTATGTGAAACTTTAATTTTTTTAATCTTCTAGATTAATTTTAGTTCCTTCACTCTAGACACAGAATATCAGTTTTCTTCATGACTGGACACAGCTGAAAAGATGTGTAACTGAGACCTGGAGACTAAGACAGATGGTTTGTCTACCTTTTCACCGAGTGGATTCTCTAAATGGCTCTTCTCAGGGCCCCATCACCTCTTTGTTTTTCAGGCTGTAGAGTCGGGGTTGAGCCTTGGGGTCAGGAGGGAGTGGAAGACAGCCAGAACAATGACATCTGTAGGAGATTGGCGGGATCTCAGGCACAGGAAGTGTAAGCAAAAGGCACATATTAGAAAGTCATCACAGTGAGGTGGGTGCTGCAGTTCGAATAGACTTCTTCCTCCATTCTGCTAATTACATGTGATAGAGATCCAGGTGAACCCAGACATAGGAACACACAGTACCAATAAAAGGTAACACAGGGGCCGGCCAGGTGGCCCAGCGGTTAAGTGCGCATATTCCACTTTGGCGGCCCAGGGATTGCCAATTCAGATCCCGGGTGTGGACATGGCACTGGTTGGCAAGCCATGCTGTGGTAGGCGTCCCACATATAAAGTAGAGGAAGATGGGCACGGATGTTAGCTCAGGGCCAGTGTTTCTCAGAAGAAAGAGAAGGATTGGCAGCAGTTAGCTCAGGGCTAATCTTCCTCAAAAAAAAAAGAAAAAAGGCAACACAAGGAAGAGGGTGGGACTCAAACATTGTATACTCATAGAGCCAGGTTTCCATATAGGCCATAGTCAACATGGCTGGGACATCACAGAAGAAATGATTGATGGCCGTAGATCAGCCATAAGAGAAATGGAGGGCAAATACAATGTGGGCACAAGACTTGATAGAGACCATTATTCAGGATCCTATTAACATCAGCACACACACTCCTTGTATGAATAGCGTAGTGGAGAGGAAAGCAAACAGCCATATAACAATCATAGAACATAGAGGCAAATAGTGAGCATTATGCTCTTGTTAAAGCCAAGAAGAAGCTCTGAACGTAATACCCAATGAAAGAATATACTTATTTGCAAACAGAAGATTAGAAACCATTTGGGGACAACGGTGGAGATGTAGTTAGGGCCATGAAGGAATGCTGTTTAAGTAGGAAATACATGGGTGTGTGGAGATGGGTGTCCAGCAGGATAAGGAGGATCATGGACAGATTGCCAAACAGAGCCATCATGAAAATGAGAACAATGGAAATGAAGAACAGGCCAATTCCAGATGGTGGAATAATCTCAATAATTGACCATTTTCCAAGGGGTTTTCATTAATTTTTTCCTAAAGACAGACACAAAATTGTTAGTATAGCATAATAAGGCATTTTTAATTTATAATTTTAGTCATACTATGATTTATTCATGAAAAATTACAGCTCTTAAATGAAGAACAGAATTACCTATTTTGAAAAAAAAGTCTACAGTTTTTGCCTCACAGATAAAAGCTTGATGAGACAAACATCTGTGGCCAAAATATTTTATAGACATCTGCAATGTAAGAAAAAATGTATTTCTTTAATGACTTTATTAGGATGTAGATATATTCCCCAACATAATTCCAGCATTACTAATTCCAGACCTTATACTTTAAATGTATATGAAAAAATTCAATGCAAATGCATAAAATATAGACCGATATTTGAATACATTTTTATGACCCTCAGGGAATGAGTTTTTCTTTTATAGTGAAGCCCTGATACCTCTCAGACTGCAGCAGCCTATCAGCTCACCTTGCAGGCCTAAACTCATTTTTTTAATTCTCCTCAAGAAGTTTGCCAAATCAAGCTGCTTAGACATCATTTCATTATTTGCTTCTTCCTTTCAGAAATCTACAAAGAATCTTTATTGCCAAACACCATTCATGCAAAGCAATTTTCTTCTGCCTCCTCACTCAACCTCCAACTGCTCAAGTTAAAATAGACCCTTTTCTTATGAATCTATACTCCAGTTTCATTGTAGCCTCCATGACTCCACTCAAGGTCTCCCAAAAGATACCAATTCTGTCCATCTGCTTCCCAATGCTCATATAGCATCGTACATTTCTTTATGGAATCTTTTCTTACTTATTCATTTTTTTCCCTTTTGTTTTTATGTATTTAAAACTCTTTCTATTTGTAAATGAGTGTGGGAGTATAAACACATCTATTTATCACCTCTCCACCATAAAATTCAACTAACATGATAATAAAAAGATAAATGTTATCATTTAAAGAAAGTGTGGATGAGAGTAAAGGAGGGGAATCAGGGATGAAAGAGTTCAGGACCTTTTGGAAGGAAGAATTTTGAGAAAAATTCAATCACTTAAATGGAGAAGGGGAGACGGCATCCTGAGAATCTTCTTCTGGGGAATGAGTGGGGGAATTCCCTTTCAAAGAGAATACCATAAGTGAGCAAGCTCAGCATGCCGTGCCCAAAAAGGGTCTCTAGGTCTTCAGTCTTATAATACTGCTCTAAGACCAAAGGTCATCAGACTTTTGAGGAAGTCTCCAAATGAAAGAAGGAGATACACACACCCATAGACGCACAGGCACACATACTGAGTTAAAAAATGATTGGTAAAAATGCAAGAAATCTTTACAGAATAATTTCACATCCAGAGAAATATGAGAAGTTAAATCCACAGTACAATTATCAAGAGTAATGTAAGAGGAAATGTCAGATGACAATAAAGGGAGCTCTAAAAATTAAAGATATAATAATTAATATAATAGAGTCAATGAAAGCTTTTAAAGATAAATTGGAGGAAATGGATCAGAAAGAAAACAACCACAACCAAACAAAAGTCTGACATTTAGAAACGATAGAATTAGAGAGTTAATACAAGACGATACAATATATACTTATGGGCATTCATGTTTTCTGCTATTGAGTCCCTCTAGTGAATTTTTCTTTCCCAGTATTGTATTTATTATTTTAGATTGGTTCTTTTTTATATTTTCCAATTCTTTGTTGATGATTTCACTGCCTTCATCCATTCTTCTCCCAAGATTATGGAGCGTCCTTAGGACTTTTTGTTTGAAGTTTCTGTCAGGGACATTGTTTATTTCTGTTTCCTTTAGTTGTTTTTCTGGGGTTTTGTCCTGTTCCCTTGCTTGTAACATATTCCTTTTCCTCCTCATTTTGCCTCTTTCTCTGTGCTTATGTCTATGTATTAGACGGATCAGTTATGTCTCCTCATCTTGGAGAAGTGGCCGTATGTGAGAGACACCTTTTGAGGCCCAACTGTGTCCTTCTCTCTCACTGCCAGTTCCAAACCTTCCAGGGGTTTCCCCTATGTGGACTACGTATGTCCTTGTGTTGTGGCAGGGTTGCTTTTGCTGCAGATTCCCAGGGTATCTGGATTGTCTCCCTTGCCCAGTTGGTTGTAATGCTCAGGTGTGTGTGGCTGATACGGACCCATCAGTCAGTTTATTGGGTTTGAGGAGCCCCAGCACAGTTGGCTACAAGATCTAATAGCACAATCCTCTTGCAGTTTTTCTGCTATCTTAGTATGCCCCCAGCGTACCTGGTTGCTAGGCTCAGGGGTTTACAGTTGCTGTGGGCCTTGGGCCTGCAAGGCTGTTGTCAGCTCTCTCAGGATTGTAGCTGTGTGAGGCTGGGCCCAGGCACAGGAGCACCCAATTGTTCAGGCTTTGGAAGGTGGGCCTGGTCACCTATGTGGCTGTTTGCAAAGCACAGTTCTTCTGCCACTGATAAACCCCATGGCCCATAGGCCCACACACACTGTCAACACAGTCCTGGCCCATGCACATGTCCTCACCCCCTGGAGTGTCCATCCATGGATCTCAAGCTCCATCCATTTTGTCACAAATGGCAAGACTTTATGTTTTCTTATTGCTGAGTAGTAGTCCATGGTGTGCATATGTATATATATATATATATGTGCCACATCTTCTTTATCTCTTCATCCAGTGATGGGCACTTAGGTTGTTTCCAAGTCTTGCCTATTGTGAATAATACTAGAATGAACATAGGAGTGCAAATATCTTTTCACATTCATGTTTTCACATTTTTTTGGATAAATACTCAGAAGTGGAATCGTTGAATCATATGGTAGTTCTATTTTTAACTTTTTGAGAAATCTCTATACTGTTTTCCATAGTGGCTGCACAAGTTTACATTCTCACCAGCAGTGTATGAGTATTCCTTTCTCTCCACATCCTCTCCAACACTTGTTTCCTGTTTGTTAATTACAGTCATTCTGGAGGGTGTGAGGTGATATCTTATTGAGGTTCTAATTTGCATTTATCTAATGATTCGTGATGTTTAACATCTTTTCATGTGTCCGTTGACCCTCTATACATCTTTGGAAAAATTACTGTTCAGACGGTTTTTCTGTGTATGATATACTTTCCGTCATATGTTCAGCTTTGATTATATCAATTATTCCTGATCTCAAAGTTTCTTTTGAAATACCTACCTGTCGGTTTGTTGATGTTTCTTTGTATGCATAGAGTCACTTTTCTGTTGCTACTTTCAGAAGTCTCTCTCCGTTTTAAAAGTTTGATAACTTAATTATAAATATTTTTGCTTAGACTTCTTTATATAGGGAAGAGGTGGAGCTCTCACAGGATGATTAGTAACATCTATACCCGCCTGATTGCAAGCCTGTCTCTCAAAACCAAAACTCAAGGAAAGCAGCAAAGAGGCCTTCCTTCTTGTGGAATGTTCCTGAATCCTGAACTGCAGCTCTGGCGACACACGGATTTGGGTGAGTGGCAGGAAAAAGAGAGTATCACTGCTCATCATTTTCTACATTACTAGCAGCTCCAAGAGGCTATCTCTATTTCTCCCCTGAGAAGAGAGCATATTTTTACCTTCTATTACATCCCTACGCTCTCCCCACGGTCCACCTGGCTTGATATTATCTACACAGCTAATTGTGAGTTACCAGGATTATGTTCCCTCTTTCTTTCTTCTCTTCTGAACTATTTACAGAGACAAAGGCAATTTTACCAAATTATTTTATCACTTTTGTTGCATATATTACTGGCAACATACCTTGGTTTTCTCTTATTTAAACACTTCATCCAAAAATTCTTTCCAAGCAGATATGTGTGTGGCCACAATAATGAGGCATTATGTGGCCAAACCTATTTGACTATGCTCTCTTACCTGGCTGGATAGAAGATTCTAGGTTCCAGGAAAGAGAAGCTAAGAAGGTGCAAAGTAGACACACTACTAAAGGTCCCTCCATGAAAAAGTCAATGTGGTCCTGGCAGACACAAACTATGAGAGCATACTATGAAATGCAGATCTGGATTAACCCAGTCCTGGGCTCTTGATTCAGGTATGGCACTGCTTTGTCAGAAAATTAGCAACATATTAAGGACACAAAGCATTATGATTGTATAAATCAGCTACAAAATATCCTGGGACTTTACAACTGTGGGAAAGTTAAGGGAAATAGTGGTCAATGCTTCGTGATGCTAAGCAGAATGGAGTTTGATAACCAGATGGTATGCAAATAAAGTAACCAAGAGAAAATGTAAGTGGGGTCTCCTGAGAGAGTAGACATCCACAGTCTACCTGTCTCGGCAGTGCATCCATACATGAGAAGTGCTCTTATCATTCGTACAGGAGGCTCAGGATGCCCGATATATCCATCCACTTCATTCATTGCACTCACACAACCGCTGCCTGGGTGCATATACTCAAAGAGAATAACATGCACAAACCTGCTCTTTCTAGGCATTGGCTCTGAATATAGGTGAGCAGCATGACATGGGATGAAGTCAAGGCATCGCCTTCCAAAGGTGAACTGGGTACAGCGTTCAGTGAGCAAACGCTTCGTCTCATATGAGGGTTGTGCTCTGATACCTTTACAATCTATCAATCTAGTCTTGAGAAGATGGCATACTGCTTTGTATCCAACGGGCCATCCTATCACCTCTTTGCTGATGACCAAGTATTCATCACATAGACTATTGGACCCAAAGTCTCGCATTCTGGCCAGGAGCCCAATACCAGCAGGAATATACAGTGTTCAGCATGTCCTATCAAGTCACAGTGTTTCTTTTTCATCAAAGAACGTGTGCTCCACAGCACCTTTTCTAAGTTGGGTTTTGTTCAGGACTGGGTGAAGCTAGCAGACAGGAAAGATTGCAAAGTGGAGAGTGCGTTCAAATGAGAGATGGAAGGCGCATCCTTACAAAGCCACCATTCTTTTCCCAACTCCCCACTCTCAGGCTTTCTCCTTGCTAGAATCTAAGTTTGGTTTGGGTATTTCCCATCTCATGGACTCAGGCAACATGACCTTATCCTCCCACCTGAGAACAGTGGGGAAGGAATTGAATACAATCCTGTCACTGCTCAAAGTGTAGCTTAGTCATGGGCTGGATTGCAACCCTGACCCAGAAAGTTCCCTTGGGGCTTCTGGAAGGAAACTCTTGTCTAGTGAAAAGGGGTATGACAGGGCATATTTTCTCTCACTGTCTTTGGACATTTGGGGCCAAGAATAGAATAGCCTTGTGACAATGGACAGAACACTCTCACTATGAGAGAAAATGAAAATCTACCACTCCTGGAGTAGTCATGAGGTTGTTGATAGAGCCGTTTCATCCTTGAGCCACAGGGGCTCTTGACACTCTGTTGTGGGAGATAATGAACTCTGTATTGTTTTCTTAAATTAAGGTAAAATTCACATCACGTAAAATTCACTGTGAAAAGGTGAATGACCCACAATTCAGTGGGGTTTAGGACATTCCCAGTGCTGTGCAATCATCACTGCTGTCTATACCAGAAGATTTCATCATCCTAAAGGAAACCCTGTACAAATTAAGCAGTCGCTCCCCATTCCACCCTGCGCCGAGCCTCTGACAACCAGGAAGGGACACTCTATCTATTGATCTGCCTTTTCTGGACTTTTCATATCAATAGAAACACAAAGATTTCTCCTTTCGTGTCTGCCTTCTTTCACTAGCATAATGTTTTTAAAGATTATACACACATCAGCAGTTCACTTCTTTTCCTGGCTGATTCCTATCCCATTGCATGGATGTACCCATTTCTGTTTCTCCCTTCATCGGTTGATGGACCTTGCACCTTGGACTATTATGCACAGGGCTGATGTGAATATTTCTAGACAAATTGTTGGTTGCATACCTGTGTTCGGCTTTAGGGGTAAATATCTAGGAGTGGAAGGGCCAGGTCATCAGGTTATTCTATGTTTAACTATTTTAAACAAACTTCAAATTCAGGTTGAAATTTACTCCACAAAATTGAGTTTCAGCACCAAAAATAACAGCCATATTTTCTGTACTATTCGTAGAAAAACCCAAAAACAGTTGCTTTGGTAGATTTTCCAGGTTTTGCTTGTAAAGCAAGATGAGACAGTAGATATAGTCATGGAGAAAGACAGAAGAAAATGGACAAATCAGTTGCTGGTATCCATGACCTCTGACTGTCTTACTCGGAAACAGAGCTGTTCAGCATCCCCGTGAGAAGCTTGTGAAGACATAGGCTCAGCACAGGAATGTGAATAGCAACAAGCAGACAAAAGTTTCTGCAGTAACCCCTCAGTGCTTCCTCAAGGGCCCCTTCTAATCATGAAGGTTTCCTCTGTATGAGCCATCCTTCTTTGTCCCTTTGTATGCCCTGCAACTTCTTGCAGAAGACTGAGTATGATAATGTGACAATTATGGATGTCAGGTTCTCCCCATCCCCAGCGTTTCTTGTTTCTGCTTATTACAATAGTCCTTGTTAGTTTCTTTAGTGAATTTTCAGATCCACTCCTGCGAGTTCTGTATTCTTTGTCATGTGTGGCCCCTGAAGTCTTTGTCCCATTAGCCCAAGGGTCAGCTAGGGTTTCTGAGTTTATTGGGTCTTCAGATGTCCTCCTTGGGAAAGAGGGTGAATGAATTCTCTATGTGAGAGGGAGAGCAATCATATCCTTCGGTGAAAAGAAAGAGAGTGTGGTGGCCAGCATCCACTTCTGCTTTCACTCTGGCACACAGAAGACTATGTTTCCTAGACCTCTTGGTTTTGGAAAGGATGTGTGGCACTTTCCGACCAATGGCATCACTTTTAAGCCAAAGAATAAAAGAGGATATGTAAGACCCTAGGTGCTCTTTCTGTCCTTTAGTGGCAACTGAAGAAGGCATCAGTTTCACATGGTGTACCAACGTGATTGTGGGGCCTCCATCAACCTTGCCCCATGTGACTTAGGAAGCAGGGGTCCCTTCACCTCAACTATCAATGTATGATGTAAATCTGAGG
>NW_025801494.1:0-5719 GCF_021613505.1 Equus quagga | reverse complement strand
AGGAAGTTGGCTGAAAATTAGAACATTACACTTATATTTAATGAAAATAAACATGCCAAAGCTGAGGACGTAAACCAAACAACTAGCAAACCCTACAGAAATAGAGTAAACCAGTATCTAGACATAATCTACTGGAACAATGAAGGATCCGATGTCAAGGTCTAGCCTACCCAAATTCAGAAAAAAAGACATAAAAATATCTTACCTGGAGAGAGGAATTCATCAGATTTGTCTATTTTGTCTCAGAAACATAATGTCCATAGGTGGTTGCCAGGACAAACTAGAATTTGGAGTTTCTGATCTCAACATGTCAAACCAACCAAGATGACCTCGTGTTCTCAGTGCTCAGTTTGACCTAGGCTAGGATAGCCAAGATTCCTTCAAGTGAACGATGGAAATTCAAAGACAAAACCCAATAATCACGAAAGAACTCACATCGGCCTAGAGAACATATGGTGATTAAAGAAATACAAAATTCCTAACTTGGAATGAAGGAGAACACACTGATGAGCATATCTATGGGAGACAGCTGTGAAAGACCATGAGGATTGATGTGGATTAAGGCTTCCCCCATTCGAAAGCCCAAGGTTAGCTGGTGAACATGCAGAACTATATGACCCGTTGAATTTCTTTTGGTATGAATTAGAGGTGCCCCAGTGAGAGAAGCCCAGGTCATGCTCACCTACATGCCTATCTATGGGGCCAGTTTCGTATCTAGTGTTATATGACCACACAATATCCAGAACCCATCTGAACTGAAATCATTTAATGACTTTTTACATCATCTTTTCTTTTTCCAGGAAAAATAAGTCACGTACCGATGCCTGATAAAATTAGTCCTTAACCTCAACTCCGGGCAGCAGCAGGAGCTGTGACTGGCCATGGGTCCTTTCCCAATGCAGCAGCAGCAGCAGCTCTTCACTGCCCATGGGTCCTGTCCCCATGCCTGCAGCTCTTCACTGCCCATAGGTCCTGCCCCCATGCTATCTTGTACCATTCTCTAAATAAAAGAGCACCACTGCCAGACCTTGAGGGTCCAAGAAATCTTATTTTCAACTCTTGAGCTTGCCGACCCCACATCATATCTTGTGGCCCATATGGGGAACGTGCTTCATTGGTTTGTTAGATCGAATTCTGGTAAGTGCCCTTTCCTTCCTTGTGCCTCTCTCTTTTTCGAGGATGGATCTAAATTCACTTCTCCATCAGGAACTGTCTTGAATAGCTGTATGAATTCGTGTTTCCTGCCCATGGCTACTCTATGATGCAAATCTGGCATTCAGCTTGAAGAGAATCAGTACCTTAAGCCTGAGTGATGTAGAATGAATTAATCCATTCCTTCCTGACCCTATCTCTAATACATAAAGTTTACGTGGGAACGGGTCAGCCGTTTAAGTCATTAGGATGGTTGGCAATCTCCAAGACTCTCGTGGAAGGTTTCTATCCCTAAAGCTGGATTGGGATACCTCCCATGCACTTGACCATCTGAACTGTGTGAATGTCCCAATCGGGACTTCAGTTCAGTGAAAGTACCAACGTCTAACCTTTGGCTGAGTATTGGAAACCCTTCTTTGGAGAATGGCTCCAACATGCAATTGGGTAGAATGACCCCAGCGTGGCGGAAACTTCTTCACTATTTCTCTCCATCATGTTCTCTCTTAAACTTCTCCTTTTCTCTTGGGGACCACTCACCAGGCACCTATTACTTCCAGGCAGAATAGGAAAGATGTTCACCAGGCACCTGTTACTGCCAGGCATAGCAGGGAAGGTATCCAAGGGATGCAATTCTGGGGGACACCCCCATCACCCCTTGCTATAGGCACCCCACAGTAGGAACAACAGGTAGGATGCTTCCCTAGGTTGAGGGGGGATTTTCAAGGTAATGGACCTGTCTCATCTTTCTTAGAGTTACAATGGCCATTTTCGTCTCCTTTTGAGCTTTGCAACCGGGAAACAAAGAAATCTTTCAAGAGTCAAGTCCTCCAACACTGGGAGCCCCAAGTTCGGCTTTCTGGGTCTGATCACCCCAGTGATCCCAAGTAGGGTGCCCTCTGTTGGCGGTTGACTCATTGAGTATTTTAGTCACCTACTGAATGGGCTATGAGATTAGGAGACCTGCGATTTATTCTGTGAACTGTCATGCTAGGGTAGTGTGCCCCAGCATGGGAACTGTTGTGTGACTTTTATCATGATAACCCTCTGGGAACGGCCATGTGGGTGAGGTCTGGTGTCTTCTTTTAATTTCTTTGTTTTGCTCATCGTGTCCTCTGTTGTCACCAAGTCGAGCTTAAGTTCAGGCTGGACTTGACCAGAACCTGGACATTCTGTAAAATTGAAAAACTTGAAAATATTTTGCAAGGGACTTAACTCTCAACCCGGCTACTGGGAGCCCCGGCGTCCAGCATGTTCCAGGCCTTTGTAGGCACTGCACCCTTGTCCAGTTCACTGTCAGTCCGACACTGGCTTTACTGCCATGGGGAATGATGTAAGCATCCCAAGAGACTCACCACTTCGGGTCATTCTAATTAGAAACACTTTCAATTGTATGGGTATGCCCCAGAAACTTCATCTGGGAGAAAATTTGTGATGTATCTCTGTGCCTTTCTGGTGCAGTTGGACAGGGAGATCAACCTAGAATGTCCTTCAAGTTTCAGTCCAGTTTCTGAGAAATCAAGAGCAACTGTCCTTACAAAATCCTTTCAAGACTGGAAAGACAGCTCTAGAGGCAGTTCAGATTCCACCTACTTCCTTTATGACGAAAAGGATTCTCATTCCCCCTCTGAAGGAACTACTATGTAGCCCATCACTCATTCTTAAGACTGAAAAAAAAAAAAGAGGGGAAAGGATAAATGGTCATAAGTGCACCCTTGCAAAAAGTCTACCATCTCGAGGGTCTTCTCCATAAGTATTAGTAAAAAGGCTCAAAACAAAGTGTGGATTCATAACTGGTGAGCTTTATATTATTGTACCTGATTCACTGGAGTAGTTTTTAAAACAATGGTTGTACAGTCTCTGTCTATGTTTGTCTATGTGTACATTATATGTGTGATATTTTTACCCCTGGATGGTATGGCCAAAATTAAGATCTCTGTTTAGTTGGCTTAAAGAAAGTGCTTACATAAATTCTAAATGTAGGAGAAATTAACTCAGTGCCTTTCAAAGTTAACGTGATGTGAATTAACCTTTGGTAAATGAAAGCTTGTTAAAGTTTGTTGGTTTGATTGAAAATTATCTTCTTGTCAGAGTTGTCGGTATTTGCATAGGATGCAGGCATTCAGCCTGGGTTATCTAGTCATATAAGTTCACTTTCTTAAATTTGTCAGTAAAATCATAGCTTTAAATGATGACCAGTTTTGTCTAATTCCTCATGAGGTTTCCATAGGTAATCTGAACATGGTTGTTGGAAACAAATGGTTTAAATACATAAAACTCATAAAGGTGAGTACAATAACTTTTATGGTCAGTATACTTGTTGAAACAAAACAGCTTCAAAATTTTTCTGTGTAACAATCTTGACTTTTGCAAAGTTAAGTGAAATTATAAAAAGATGAATATGCGGGTCATTTTTGGATAGGATGAAACACTGAATCATTATTAATAAACATATCTAAGTTATCTACTTTGGGCTTCTTATGGAAGAGGCTAAAAGCGTGTGGGTGTATCAAAAAGCATGCCTGTGTTTTATTGTAAAGCTGCATGTTTCTAAAGTTGTGAAGTGTTTAGAATGCTGATATAAAAGACAATTCATAATTGCTTACTTTTTAGTGTTTAGTAGATCTGTTAAGGCTTAAAAGTTCTAATTAACTTATGGAATTAAAGCTACAGGAAATTAATAAGGAAAAGAGCTCTGTATTCAGGGACGTTAAAATGTATGCTTTCAGTTAAAAAGGTATAAAGAATGGAAATATTTTTGTTTGATGGGTGAAAAAAGATAAATTTGTCCTAATGTACTAGAAAGGAAAAAAGAAAGTTGTTGACACATTCTGAAAACGAAAAAGAAAGTTGTAGAAGGTTTGTGAAGTAGAAATTCTGAAAAGAGTTTTATGCCTACTCAAGTAGACTAAAGTAAGTTCAATTAAGTGAATGAGTTTGAATGTTCAAAATAAGTAGGTGCAGAAATTGAAATTTGGTTTTCTCTAAAAGGATACTTTTTCTTGAACTTTGGATCTGCTCTTGGTAAAGAGGTTATAAAAGCTTTTTCTTTGAGTAAGTCTACCTAAGAGAGAAATGTGTTTTGTGAAAATAATGACTGAGGTCACTCTTAAGATTTTTGACTCTTTCTGTCATCACTTTGAATAGATACCTGAGCATTGTTTCACAGTGAGAGTTGTTTCCTATTTGAAGAAGCATTTTAAAAACTTTGGCTATGTTTTGACAAGCTTCTCCCTCAAAAATATTCAAATCCTGAATGAAGTCTTTCTTTTGACCTGGTGGACAGAGGAGAAATTACTCTGAGGATTTTCAGAGGGCCCCTGAGACTTCTCAAAGAAATTTGCTCTCTGTTCCTGTAAGGAGGAAAACATTAAACTAATTAGGCTTATTTTTTCTATTAAATTACATGGGAAACATTGTGAAACAAGTGATGATAGATATTCTTAGGTGGTATTAGATGGGTAAATGTTATTAATATAGATGTCTTCAAATTATATATAATTCCTAAGATTCTGATCTGTCCTGGTTATCAGTCATAAGTCCACTTATTATCTGGAAGGGTCATATGTCACAGAAGTATCCAAGTTTCTTTGTCAATTGCCCTTTTGAGTCCTTTGTCCATTTGCAGATAATTGTTGTTTTTCTCTGATGCTTTTTTCTTTTGCAAATATGTTTCATCTTCTGAGATATTCTGGGAAAGGATTCTGACGCAGAGGATCTAAACTACAGGTTTCTGATAAACTTTCAGACTGTAAAACTGAGTTGAGTAAGAAACTACAGCATTGTAACAGAAACTAAGCTCCTCGATCTACTGACAGAAGATTCAGCTCAAGAATTGATTATACAGGACTGTGTGAACTGATGAGGAGGATTATAATTTTTTAGGACTTCTGTTTTAAATATTGTTGAGTTTTGATGTGTTTTGTTTTCTCATAATGAAGGAAATCGTTTTCTCTTTTCTCTTATGCTAACTTTGACTTACAGCCATTTGGTGAAGTTATACCTTTATTAGCAAAACTGAAACATTTATCTTTTTCTCCCTACCTTATCCCTAAGGAATTGTCAAAACCTTTGTTACTGAGTATGGTCATTTCGTGGCAATATTTGCATAAGTTCCATAAGAATCTGTTCTCCTTATAACAGGACACATTGGTTATATTACCAAGGCTTTGCCTGGAATGTGATATTTGAAACATACAGGCTCAGATAGGACAAGACAGCATTTCAGGAACAAAGATGGGGCTTTCTGGAATACAGCCACTCAGAAACACGGGCCTGGTACCTTGTTTACAGAGATTCTGGCAATCTTACCCGTTAAGTAAGGAAGCGTGCTTATCTGGCAGGAGCAAGTAACCACCGAATACTTTGGGGGACCTGAAAGAGAACTCCACTCAAATCTGCAAGTACTGCAGGCAAAATCTGATGGCAAATCCTTGGCTTGGCTTTTCTGGCCTCTAGAGGCCTTCACAGTTCAATCTGTGATTCCTCATAAAAATTTCCAGCAAAGCATACTTAAAAAAGCCTGTATAAACAATTGCTATTCTTGGAGCTGTTATGTAAATAATTGGAG
>NW_025801493.1:0-40228 GCF_021613505.1 Equus quagga | reverse complement strand
AGGAAGGCAGGTCGAAAGCCAAGATAGGATAAAGGCTAGGCCTCTTGAACCAAACAGTTAGCTAAGCTTTGACTGCAAAGGAAAAGTTCTTGAAGGAAATTGAAAGTGCTACTCCAGTGAACACACCAATGATAAGAAAGTGAAGCAGCCTTATTGCTGATATGGAGAAAGTTTTAGTGGTCTGGGTAGAAAATGAAACTAGCCATAACATTCTCTGAAGCTAAAGCCTAGTCCAGAGCAAGGCCCTAACCCTCTTCAATTCTGAGAAGACTGACGGAGGTGAGGGAGCTGTGGAAGAAAAGGGTGAAGCCAGCAGAGGTTGGTTCATGAGGTTTAAGGAGAGAAGCCATCTGCATGAAAAAAAACCACAAGGTGAAGCAGCAAGTGCTGATGGAGAAGCTGCAGCAAGTTACAGCGAAGATCTAGCTAAGATCACTAGTGAAGGTGGCTGCTCTAAACAACAGATTTTCAATGTCTATGGAACAGCCTTATATCAGAAGAAGATGCCATCTAGGACTTTCACAGCTAGAGAGAAGTCAATGCCTGGCTTCAAAGCTTCAAAGGACAGGCTGACTCTCTGGTCAGTGGCTAATGCAGCTGGTGACTTGAAGCGGAAGCCAGTGCATATTTACCATTCTGAAAATCCTAGGGCCCTTAAGAATAGTGCTAAATCTACTCTGCCTGTGCTCTCTAAATGGAAAAAGCCTGGATGAAAGCATGTCTGTTTACATCATGGTTTTCTGAATATTGTAGACTCACAGTTGAGATCTACTGCTCAGAAAAAAGATCCCTTTCAAAATAGTACTGCTCATTGACAATGTACCTGGTCAGCCAAGAGCTCTGATGGAGATGTGCAATGTCCATCAGACACTGTTTTCATGCCTGCTAACACAACACGGATTCTGCAGGATCTGGACAGTGATTTTGATCATGGATCTAGGAGTAATTTACTTTCAAGTGTTATTATTTAAGAAATACATTTTTTTGTAAGGCTTCAGCTGCCATAGGTAGTGATTCCTCTGATGGATATGGGCAAAGTAATTTGAAAATGTATTGGAAAGGATTCACCATTCTAGATGCCATTAAGAACATTTGTGATTCTAGGTCAAAATATCAACATTAAGAGGAGTTGGGAAGAAATTGATGCAAACCTTCATGGAAGACTTTGAGGGGTTCAAGACTTCAGTGGAGGAATAACTGCAGATGTGGTGGACAGAGCAAGAGAATTAGAATTAGAAGTGGATCCTGAAGATGGGACCGAATTGCTGCAATCTCATGAGAAAACTTTAACAGATGAGGAATTGTTTCTTATGGATGGGAAAAGAAAGTGGTTTCTTGAGATGGAATTTACTCCTGGTGATGATGCTATGAAGGTCATTGAAATGACAACAAAGGATTTAGAATGTCATGTAAGTTTACTTGATGAAGCAGCAGCAGAGTTTGAGAGGATTGACTCCAAGTTTGAAAGAAGTACGACTGTGGGTAAATGCTGTCAGATATCGCCACATGCTACAGAGAAATTGTTCATAAAAGGAAGAGTCAATTGATGTGGCAAACTTCACTCTTGACTTATTTTAGGAAATCGTCACAGCTGCCTTATCCTTCAGCAAACACCACCCTGATCAGCTGGCAGCCATCAACTTCACGGGAAGGCCCTCCCCCAGCAAAAAGATTACAACTCACTGAAGGTTCATATGATGGTTAGTGTTTTTCAGCAATAAACTGCTTTTTAATTAATGCTTTGCACACTGAATAGACTACAGTATAGTGTAAACATACCTTTTCTATGTACTGGGAAACCAAAAAGTTTGTGTAACTTGCTTTATTGTGATATTCATTTTATTGTGGTGGTCTGTAAATGAATTTGCAATATCTCCAAGGTACACCTGTATAGGTCCAGCTCTTAGATTTGGGTCTCTGATCCATTTTGAGTTAATTTGTGTGTGGTGTGAGGTAGGAGTCTGCCTTCATTCATTTGCATGTGGATATCCAGTTGCCTCAGCACAGTGTGTTGAAAAGATTATTGTTTCCCCCAGTGAGTTGTTTTGGTACTCTTGTCAATAATCAATTGGCCATTGTTAAAGTTCAGTGCTCACTGCTTTGGCAAGCTGGGTTTGTTCCCAGTCACAGAAAAACACCATCTGTCTGTCAGTTGCCATGCTGTGGTGGCAGGTCACATAGAAGCACTAGAAGGACTTACAGCTAGGATATACAACCATGCTCTGGGGCTTTGGTGAGAAAACAAAAATAGGAAGATAGGCAACAGTTGTTAGCTCAGGGCGAATCTTTCCCCACCAAAAAAGAAGAAAAAAATCAATTGGCCACCAACAGAATGAGAAAACAAAGCATACGCTAGGAGAAAATACTTGTAAAAACATCTCTTATAAAGAATTGTTATCCAAAATATACAAGGAACTCTTAAAAATCAACAATAAGAAAACCAACAACCCAAGTAAAAATGGGCAGAAGATCTGAGCAAACACCTCAACAAAGAAGATACACAGCTGGCAAACAAGCCAATGCGAAGATGCTCCACATCTTATGTCATTAGGGCGCTGCAAACTAAAACAACAATGAGATACGACTCCACACCTGTTAGAGGGGCAAAAATCCAATTCAACACCACATGCTGAGGATGCAGAGCAGCAGGAACGCTCCTTCATTGCTGGTGGGAATGCAACATGGCACCGCCGTTTGGGAGACAGTTTGGCAGTTTCTTACAAAACTAAACATACTTTTACCATATGATTCAACAACCACACTCCTTGGTATTTACCCAAATGAGTTGAAAGCTTATGTCCACATGAAAACCTGCACATGGATGTTTACAACAGCTTCTTTCATGATTGCCAAAACCTGGAAGCAACCAAGATGTCCTTCAGTAAGTGGATGGATAAATCAACTGTGGTCCATGCAGACAAGAAATGTTACTCACTGTTAAAAAGAAAGGAACTAACAAGCTGTGAGAAGACATAAAACAAACTTAAATACATTTTACTCAGTTAGAAAGGCCAATCTGAAAAGGCTACATACTGTCTGATTTGATTCCAACTATATGACATTCTGGAAAGGCAGAACTGTGGAGACAGAAACAGATCAGTGGCTCCAAGGGGTTAGTGGGGAGGGAGGGATGAGTAGGTGAAGCACAGAGGATTTTTAGGGCACACCCTAATAGTGTATACATGTCACTATACATTTGTCAAAACCCATGGAATGTACACCACCAAGAGTGAGCCCTAATGGAAACTATGGGCTTTAGGTGATGATGTGTCAATGTAGGTTCATCAATTACAACAAATGTACCGATCTACTGGGGGATGTTAAGAGTGGTGGAGGCTGTGCATGTGTAGGGGCTGGGGTATATGGGAACTCCACCTTCTGCTCAATTTTGTTGTGAATCTAAAACTGCCCTAAAAAAATGAAGTCTATTTTTTTTTCTGAGGAAGATTAGCCCTGAGCTGACATCTGCTGCCAATCCTACTCTTTTCGCTGAGGAAGACTGGCCCCGAGCTAACATCTGTGCCCATCTTCCTCTACTTTATATGTGGGACGCCTACCACAGCATGACTTGCCAAGCGGTGCCATGTCCACACCTGGGATCCAAACCGGCAAATCCCAGGCCACCAAAGTGGAACATGCGCACTTCACTGCTGCGCCGGGCCGGTGCCTGAAGTCTATTTTTAAAAAATGAATTGGCCATAAAATTAAATTGGCTACAAATTTTTAAAAATTAATTGCCCATATTTTTGGACTCTCAATTCTATTGCATTGATCTCTATGTCTATCTTTATGTCAGTAACACACTGTCTTGATCGCTGTAGCTTTGTGGTCTGTTGAGAAATCAGAAAGCGTAAGTCCTCCAACTTTGTTCTTTGTCAAATTGTTCAGGCTGTCCTGGGTCCCTTACGTCTCCACATGAATTTTAGGATCAGTTTGATAATTTCTGCAAAGTAGCACTTGGGACTGTGACAGGGATGGCAGTGAATCTGCAGACCGATTGGGGAGGATTGCCATCTCGACAATGTTAAGTTCTCCAGTCCAGGAATGTGGGCTGTCTTTCCACTCATTTAGGTCTTCTTCTACTTTTTTCAATAATGTTTAGTAGTTTTCAGTGTATATGTCTTGCATTTGTTTTGTCAAATTTATTCTAAGGTATGCTTATACATACACTTATTCTTTTTGAGGCTATGGAAGCAGAATTGTTTTCTTAATTTCATTTCTGGATAGTTCATTGCTAGTGTATAGAAATACAATTGACTTTTGTATATTGATCTTGTATCCTGCACCTTCACTGAACTTGCTCATTAGTTCTAACATTTTCTGTCTGGAATCCTTAGGGTTTCCTCTACATAAGATCGTGTCATCTGTGCTAGAGATAGTCGTACTTCTTCCTTTCCAATCTGGATTCCTTTTATTTCAGCTCTCACCTAATTGCCATGGCCAGAGCCTCCAGTGAAAGGTTGAGCACAAGTGGTGAGAGGACATCTCGAGGTTGTTCCAGATCAGAGGGAAAGCTTTCAGTCTCTCACCACTGAGCACAGCAGCCAGGGGTTTTTGTAGATGGTCTTCATCAGTTTGAGGGCAGTCCCTTCTACTCCACATTTGTGGACCATTTTTCTCTGTGTCTGTTGAGATAACCATGCGGTTTCATCCTTCTTCTATTAGTATAGCATACTACCTTGATTGATTTTCAGATGCTAAATCAATCTTGCATTCCTGGGATAAATCCTGCTTGATCCTTTTTATATGTTGCTGGATTCGATTTGCTGGTATTCACTTGAGCAATTCTGCTTCTATATTCATAAAAGATGTTGATCTGTAGATTTTTTTCCTTGTCATGTCTTGGTCGGGTTTGGTGTCAGGGTGATCCTGGCTAAGTAGGATGAAGTGGCAAGTGTTCTCTCTTGTTGCATTTTTCGGCACTTTCTCTTCACTGCATCTTTTTGGTGTCACTCCGTGCAACTGCCTTGATCAGTGGCATCCAGCATTTGGCCCACACATATCCCTTGAAGTTTACAGTTTACTGCATCAACCATGCTTGGCCACAAATATCCATTGGATGTTGGTGCCTGTGAAGGGGTGTGTGGTGAGAGCCCCTCTCTGGGTAGATAAAGTCAGTGTTCTGAAAGCCTGCACACCAGCTCTCAGGTTGTCATCAGCAAGGCCTTGGGGGAGCTCCTGTTACCAAATTGCCCAAGCCTCTTGATTGGAAATGTATTCTTCTAGATTTTTGTGAGGGCATTTCAGAGCAAGGAACATCTGCTCAGTTATGTTTTGGCCACACAGGTACGGGAGATGTCATACCCACAGGGAGTGGGAGCCCATCTGAGACGTTCCTCGAGACAATGTCAACCAAATATCAGAGGGGGGCAAGGGGGCGGGCTAAGGCAGAGTGTTCTAAGTGGCACCATCATGTCTGGGAGTCCACCATCTTGTCGCCAGCCCACTGAGCCAGACAGCCTGCAGGTGACCCTAAAGTCCTATTCCACAAGCCACATAGAAACCTCACAACATGGAGAGAGTTCTGGGGGAAGAGGATATCTGTTTTAATTGTGCTTTGCTTGCACGGATTGTCATCATTTTGTTGTAAACAAGTTAACAGCCTGTCACACCAACCTTTCCACTTTCAAAGAAGTGGGAAGAGCAGAAGGACAAAGACCCCTCAGCTCCAGGAATAAATAGGCCTGAGGAGGGGTTTGTGATGGTCACGTGATGAGACCCGTGATGTGTCACCCATGATGCGGAGACTTGCATGGACTAGATGCTCAGTCCACGATACTTCTCAGGGATATCCGCAAGTGGGGAGCTGCCGTTAGGGTCCCCCAGGGTCCCCCAGGCTTGACAGGTGCTCCTGTCTAGAAAGGGCTGTCATTGGTGTCTGAGGGGCCCTAGGGACGCCCCAAGCTGGAGGTCGTCCCCAGGAGTCTGCTTGCCTCCTTTCAGGACATCGTGTGCAGCTACGAGCTCAGAACAGCCAGCGTGAGTCCTGCCAATTCACAGAACCGTCCCAGAGCTGCGCACTCCCTTGTCAGCGGATGAGGGTGGCTTACTGCCATCCCGTTGTGCCCAGAGGTCAGGCGCTGCCCAGGACCTCTCAGCCAGGTTCATACCCTCGTCTTACCAGCGTCTTGCCTGACGCCCACAGCCCCACAGCTCCCAGTGTGGAGGGGCCTGGATGGTGCCCAGCTGGTGGAGTACCTGTGTTGGGACGAAGGATAAAGGAGGGTGTCTGCAGCAGTGGAAAGCGGGTGGGCTCCAGATCCCCCACCCTAGACCTGGACCTTAACTCCCACCAGCCTCCGGAGGCCACCCTGGTGACCTGGGCTAGTCAGTTACCTGGTGGCCTGGGCGTCCTCACCTGTGAACCGGGCACAGTAATAGGGCTTCCCTAGAACCTGGGGATTTCTGGTCTTGACCGTTTTGAGGTATGGGTGGCATTGGCTGAATGCCTGTGGGACCACAGTGTAGGGCCCAGTGCTGAATCTGTCACCCAGGGGTGGGGACCAGCATAGAGCCGTGGCGGTTGCAGCCATAGTGGCAGCAAGGGTGACAGCAGGTGAGCTGCAGGAAGTCCTGCTAGGACAGACTCAGGCCAGAGAGGAGGTGACGGCTTTGCTACCTGCGGACAGGGGTATGGCGGAGGTGGCTCCACAGTATGGAGGTGGGTGGCAGGGCCTCAGCGTCAGGTGCAGGGCCCAGGATGTCCCCCACTCCCACCAGGCACTGATATACAGCCTGGCAGCGCTGGGAGTGTGGGCATGAGGGCTGCTGTCTGAGGCCAGAACACTCCTGTTATGGGTCCTGGAGCCCTGGCCTAGCTCCCAGGAAGCCTTGGTGTTCCACCCTACCCTGGGATCCCAGACCACTGGAGAGGTTCCTAGCTGGGCTCCCTGGGGCGGCCCCCTCCCCACCCTCAGGGCCCCTCCCAAACATGCCCAGGTCCCCCTCCACCAGGCTCCCTCCCTTGCCCCGGAGGCAGGCCAAAGCAATCTCCATGCTTCGCTGTGACCCTGACCCTGCCTCATCCAGCCCTCCTGGCAGCCAGTGGTTCAAGGCTTCGGTCCTCAGGGCAGGGTCAGAGCAAGGACTGAAGGCTGGTCAGGACCTATCTGGGCAGGCTGTCACTACTCTCTCACCCTTGTAGGTCCCAGCAGCTGGCTTGGTGCTCATCTCAGCCACTCACCATGGCCCAGGGACTGCCCAGCACCACCAGCCTGGTGCGATTCTGCCAGAAGCTGAACCGGCTGAAGCCACTGGAGGAGTCCACGCCAGAGACATTGCTGCAGCACCGCCTGAGCACGCTGGACCTGACCCTGCTGGGTGTGGGTGGCATGGTGGGCTCAGGCTTCTATGTACTCACGGGCCCTGTGGCCAAGGAGATGGCCGGCCCTGCGGTTCTTGTGTCCTTCAGCATTGCTGCTGTGGCCTCCCTGCTTGCAGGCCTATGCTATGCGGAGTTCGGGGTACGTGTGCCTGGTAGAGGTTCTGCCTACCTGTTCACCTACGTGTCCATGGGTGAGCTGTGGGCCTTCCTTGTTGGCTGGACAGTGCTACTCCAGTGTCTAATTAGTGGCGCTGCCGTGGCCAGTGCATGGAGCAGCTACCTGGACACCATCTTCAGCCACCGCATCCGCAGCTTCACTGTGGCCCATGTGGGCATCTGGCAGGTGCCTGTCCTGGCCAAGTACCCAGACTTCTTGGCTGCTGGCATGGTACTTTTGGCCTCCGCATTCATCTCCTGTGGAGGCCGTGTCCCTTCCTGGCTCAACCACGTGCTGCTTCTCATCAACCTGCTCGTCATCCTCTTCATCATCATCCTGGGGTTTGTCCTGGCCCGCCCGCACAACTGGAGTGCTGACGAGGGTGGCTTTGAGCCCTTTGGCTTCTCTGGCATCATGGCCGGTGCTGCCACCTGCTGCTATGCCTTCGTGGGCTTTGAAGTCATTGCTGTCGCCAGCGAGGAAGCCCAGAATCCAAAGCGAGCTGTGCCTATGGCCATCGCCATCTCCCTTGGACTGGTGGCTAGTGCCTACATCCTCGCCTCCACTGTGCTCACCCTCATGGTGCCCTGGCACAGCCTGGATCCTGACTGGGTGCTCACTGATGCCTTCTACCAGCGGGGCTACAGCTGGGCGGGCTTCATCGTGGCCGCTGGTGCTATCTGTGGTGAGGGTCTCTTCTGGGCAAGTGGGGAGGGGACAGGGTGGTGGGGCCCTGCCCTAAGCCTCCAGAGAACACAGTTCCATCTGGGCCTGTGTTGCCAGTTGCATCCTGGGCCCAGGAAGGTGCTAATGACTAGACTTTCCACCCAGGCTCGTTGGGAGGGACCTACTCACCGCCCCTCCCAATTGTACACAGAATCTCAGTTCTGGGCAGGTGCTTCCAGGTCCTTGCCTGGTGGAGGGACTCAGCCCTCATCAGATTCTCCAGTGGGTCTGTCACCTGAACTGGGCTGTCCCATTCCTGGGTGGTGGTGGGGAACAGTTCAGTACCCTACCTACACTCAGGCTCACTCTGAGAGCCCAGATAGACTCATGCCCTTGTTCCCAAGGGGCCACCCATGCCCTGAACCCCAGCAGAGGCCCCTGGTGGGCTTGTCCACTATGCTAACCAGTCTCCCACCCTCTGCCACAGCCATGAACACTGTCCTGCTCAGAATCCTCTATTTCCTGCCACACGTGGTCTGTACCATGGCTGCCGACGGGCTCTTCTTCCAGGTGTTTACCCATGTGCACCCCTGGAATAAAGTCTCCATAGTGGGCATCCTGGTGTTCGGGGTCCTCATGGCTCTCCTGGCACTGCTCCTGGACCTTCGGGGACTGTTCCAGTTCCTGTCCATCACTGTACTGCTAGCCTACACCTTCCTGGCCACCGGCATTATTGTACTATGCTTCCACAAGTCCCCTCCAGCCAGTTCACTGGACACAGCAGGCTCGGTGGGCAGTGAGCAGGCCTCTGACCCTGAGCCCGGGCAGCTGCGACCAGCCCTGAGGCCCTACCTTGGCTTCCTGGGTGGGTACAGACCTGGAGCCGCTGTGGCTTGGGCACTCGGTGTCCTGGTGTCCTCAGCCGTCACTCTGGACTGCGTGCTGGTCTTTGGGGGCTCGGCCCTGCACCTCCCACCCTGGGGCCACACCCTGCTGCTCCTGCTCAGCTCCGTCGTGTTTCTGCTCAGTCTCCTTGTCCTGGGGGCCCACCAGCAACAGCACCAGGAGGATGCCTTTCAGGTACTTCCTCCAGCCAGCACCCCTCACTCTCAGCCCAGCCAGCTCCCTTCGCCCCTTCCTCCTCTGCTGTGGCAGGATGCACCAGGGCTCATGGGGTGGGGGAGGCCAGTACCCCATCCCCCTCTTTCTGCATGGTGAGCAGGCCCTTGATTCCAGAATCCCCAGAGGTGGAGAAAGGCTCTGTGGGCTCCCAAGAAATCAGGCCCCAGGCCAGCAGCCCTTCCCTGCAGCCCAGCAGCCCTGCCCTTGCCCCCTCAGATTCCCATGGTGCCCGTGACTCCAGCCCTGAGCATCCTCCTCAACATCTTCCTCATACTGCAGCTGAGCTACCTAGCCTGGCTGGGCCTCGCCATCTGGCTGCTGATTGGTGAGTGGGGGCCAGGCTGGGACCCTGGGTGGGCTGCAGGAGGAGGGCAAGCAGGGAAGCTGGGCTGGGACCTGCCCCTCAGGCTTGTGTCACCCTTGCAGGTCTCACGGTGTATTTTGGCTATGGCATCTGGCACAGCAAGGAGAACCAGCGGGAGCTGCTGGGGTTGACTGCCACACGTAGCAGCCCAGAAAAGACAGCCCAGGACATGCAGATCCCCAGCCAGGCACCGGCCCAGGATCCCGGCCACATGGAGCAGCCCGCCAATCCATGAGGACCGCTAGGGGCCTGCCTGCCCTCCTGCACCTCCTCATGGGGACCGAGGAGATGGCAGCTCCTTTAATCTGGGGCAGCTTGGGTTTGCAGGCCTGTCCATGACAAAGACCTCAGACCTTAGCCCAGGTGCCAAACTTCGAGTCTTTGGGAGTGGGCCACAGCTGGAGCTGGTGCCATGCACTGCCCAGCACCTTCCACTTTATGACCAACTCCAGCTACCTGGGCAGGTGAGCAGGGTGGGCAGGGAAGAGGCCCGAAGTCCCAGGGACCCGCAATAACTGCTCAGCCACCTTCATGGCCTGCCATCGTGTCACTGTGGTGTTCTTTGCAGCACTGAGTCCTCATCTGCCCCCAGGAACCAGACGATTGTCCCTAATCCACAACAAAGATGCTGAGGTTCTGTAAGGGGGAGGCACAAGCCCTGGGATGGCCCTGAGTCAGGGAAATGGCCGGGCCTGGGTCCCGGGGTCCTCCTCTCAGGCCAGTGCCCTCTGGACAGCTCAGAGGGGACCTGCACACACTCCTACACATACCAGGCACAGAGGGGTCCCTGACAGGGTGGGCCCAGGCTCCCTTCCAGGAGTTCATCATGTCTTCTTGGGGGCGGATCCAGAGAGCAGAACTAGGACCCCAAGGAGGCTGCCTAGAAATGGCAGTGGAGTTCCTGGGTTCCCTCAGTTTCCCAGGGCTCCTAGACAGCAGGACATGTGCCTGAGGCCCCGGGATGTCGAGGCCCACAGGTACACGCATCACGCATCTCTCAGGCAAAGGCACACAAGGCTCCCCTGGGGGCGCACAGCCACGTGCAGACTGAGGCAACAGCTGTTTCCAAGCTCAGGGCCCACAGCTCCAGCTGCCTCTCTCCCTGCCCCCCCCTCAGGGATTTGGGATGACGGCTAGGGATGGGACACACGAGGGCAGGTGGGAGCAGGAGCACCTGGGCCCCAACTGGTGGCTGTGGGGCCCCATCCTCGGGGTCCCAGGCCCACCCTGCACCCCCACTGGTTTCCCCAAGGCCATGCTGCATCTCCTGTAGATGCCTCCACCTCCCAGTTCCCGCCTGTGAGGACCACACAGGAAGCTGCTGGCTCTAGCAGCTTTACTCCTTGACTCTCTGTGGCCTTGACATCAGCCTTCTCTGGGCCCCAAGGACAACCAGGCACACGTGACCCCACTCCAATAACCAGGCCTCAGGACCATGAACTCTCACCCCAGCCCTTCTGACCCTGCCTCCCATGGACACTGCCCTGGGGATTGAGAGACAGCAGGGACCTGAGGGTTGGCTGGGCTTCCAGGTTCCAGGTGATTCCAGATGCTGCCCAGCCTGAGCCCCAGCCCTGGGCCTCCCCACTCTGGCTCCACCAGCAAGCTGCCAGCATGACCTGGTCACCAGGGACCCCTGAGAAGGCAGCCACTTGTCTCCCTGGGGTGGGCACTCCCAAATCCCTGCCCCTCTTTGGGACCAAGAGAGGGCTGGACTCCTGCAGCCCCCATCCCTCCCCTCCTGACTACGGGCCCGGGGACATGGGGAAATTCTCCAGCATGCTGGACTCCTGCCCCCGGGAGGATGCCAGAGCCAGAACCAGGCCAGCCTGCTGGGGCTTCCATGTGCTCTGTTACAGACATTCTCTCCAGCCCCTGGGCTGCACCTGGGGTCTTGGTCAGAGCATGGTCCTTGTGCAGTTGCCTCAGGTTATGGCGAGCAGCTGGCCAGACACATTCTCAGGTGTGACCTTGGGCAGCAGTGACATATGTGTCCACATATACAGCCTCCCCACTCCATGGCTCCCTGCAGCCAAGTGAGCAGGGTATTGGGCTGGGGGTCACCAAGGAGACAGGCAGAATGTCCCAAAGGATCCCGACAGCCCAAGGGCTCCACCAGGAAGGGGCTGGTACACATAAGCCGAGTGGTTATGGGCCCAAGAGATGTCTGTGCCCTTGCCTAGGGTCCCAGGAAGGTCGGACCATCTGCCCATCACACTCATTCCATGGATGAGGCCCAGAGCTGGGAGGGGACCTGACCTAGGACCCCAGCATAAGAGCAGCTGAGACAGCTCCTCTTGTCAGGCTGCTTTCTCCCCTGCCTTGGACTCTGGTTGCACAGAACCAAACTTCTCTGCCTGAGAGGCCTGGGCTAAGCCGCTCTGGCTGTGGCTGTCGCCGCCTCCCATCCCTCACCCCTGTCTGCCTCCACCCACCCTGACCTGGGCCCTACCTCCCCAGTGAGGAGAATGTTGAAGGGGATACTGTGGAGCTGGAGCAGGCTCCGGGCCTCCGCGCCTGAGGCCTCCCGCAGTGAGTGGCTGTCCTGGGGGCAGGAGAGTCTAGTGGTCTGCTCTGCCCACTCCTGGGCTGGCCCGGCCCCCACAGGCTTCATCTTACTCATCCATTGACTCCATCCACCCCAAGCCTGAGTCCTGGGTCTCAGCCCTGTGTCACTGCTGAGGACATGGGGGACAAGCAAGCTGGGACCCGCCTCTCGGAAGCTCCCTGCCTGCTGAGGGGATGGGGACAGAAGGGTCCCTAAACAGACACTGGAAGTGGTGTAGGGGCAGTGGGGCCAGGCCTGGGCTGTGGGGTCCAGAGAGGGGACTTGCTCCCCTGGGAACCAGGGGGCTTCCTGCCGGGAGACTCTCAGGCTGGTTTTCCAGGGGTCAGGAAGAAGTTCGAGGCAGAGATGTAGAGTGGGGAAAGCACAGAGTTGAGGGGGGCAGGGCATGGGCAGGTCCAGCCCCACATGGTTGTGAAGGGCTGGGGAGGCCAGCGAAGCCAGGCCAGGCCTGGCCCAGTGAGCAGTGTCAAGGGTTGTCACCTCCAGGCCTAGTGGCTGAGTGCACGTATGTGTGAAAGTGACGAGGTGACATGCAGGGGCAGAAGGATGAAAGGTTCTGCTTAGGAGACTCAGACATGACATTGTATGCAATGCAAGATCCTGGAGTGCATCCTGAGTCAGAAAACAAAAGATTTATAACTATTATTGGCACAGCTGGGGAAATTTCAATGTTAGATTTGTCTGCCAGTGTTAAATTTCCTGAGTGCGACAAGAGGACAGCAGTCATCTGGAGAAGGTCCTAATTCACAGGCCAGCATTGAGAGGGGTGAGTGTCTGAATATCTGCCACTTACTTTCCAAAGGTTTCCTGTGATATCTATCTAAATATATCTGCTCCCTCTAGAGAGGGACGAAGAAAGCAGACCGGGCAAAATGGTAAAAAAAAACCCCCAAACATTGTGAACCCACACGAAGGCTATATGGGTTTTCACGGTACTAATCTTTGAAGTGTACTATAGATTTTCATAATCTTTTAGATAAAATATTGAGGGAAAGGTAAAAAGAAAGCCCCCTGTGGTGTGGAGGGAGATGCTGGAGGCAGGGTGGAGTGGAGAAGGGGCTGGGTATGGGGTCCCCATGTTCCCTCTGCTCTAAGAAAAAATAGACTGTTAAATGAAATTGTCCTGCAAAACATGCTTATTCAATATGATGAATGGTTATTATCAGAAGCATTAGTGTAATGGAAATTCCTCAGGGTTTGGAGTCTGACGGGCCTGGGACCAAATCCTGATCCATCAATGTTAGATCCTGGATTCTGAATCCGAGATCAACACTAGTCTAGACACAATGTTCTACTTCCTGTTCCTAACCTGTTATCATTAGTCTCCTCTGCCTGGCCCAGATACTCTCCTCAGCTGTAAGGGAAACACTTCTGAATCCTACAGTCCACGTAAAAGCCTTCCTAGGACTCAGCCCTGGGTCCTTGTGAAACACGGCTGATCCCTACCAGGCAGGGTCACTGTGAGGGGGTGACACGACAGACCCCACAGAAAGGGCCTGTGCAGAGACAGACTCAGTGCTGGTTCTCTTCCCCCAACCTCTCTGGTTTTCATTTTTTATTGAGGAACAACATTTATGCTGTGAAATGCACATGGATTAAGGGCAGGGCCCAGTGAATTCTCAGAAACAGCATACACCTATGTAACCAGACGCCCATCAAGAAATAGAGCAGGCCCCCAGAAGTCCCCTTGTGCCCTTTCCCTTCTCTGTTTTTAACAGTTTGGGGAGTAATGACATTGTCATCAATAGGAGAGAAGCTGTCCTAAGGAGCTTCTTCGAGGCCCTGTGTGTGTAAGTGAAAGAAGTCAGGTTCTCAGAAAGTGATGAGCTGCCTGGTCCTGGGTGTCTCCTCAGGATGTCCAGGTGAGCAGAGGGCTTGAGGACCTCGCCAGCTCAGTGAAGGTCGTTCTTCCAGGGCATTGTATAAAGACTGCTGCCCACAGAGTGGAGCACAGAACAGAGTTGCTGGCAGTCTTCAGACCGTCCCCACCAGCGTCTGTCCCTAAATGACTGTGGAGTGTGGCTTCCTCATCTTCCATCAGCCACTTCACTTCCACATGGAGGGTTCTGGGCCTTGTCATGCCTTGTTACCACCTGAGTCTTCACTGAGTCCCAATGTCAACTAGGAGACAGTCCTAGGGAACCAGCCATGATGACTCAGACACCTGTACCTTCCTCGGCCCCTATGGTCCATGCAGTAACCAGGGCCTTCCTCTGCTCTCCCTCATTTATGTAACAGGAACTCATATGATGTGTTGCACATTGAGCTGGGCACAGGGTCAAGATGCCCAAAGTCCCTGCCCCAGTGACCTCAGGAGACAAAATAAAAGCTGGTGTGCCATTGGCATTCCCACACTCAACTTGTGAGAACCTAACTGACACAACTTTTTTGGAAGGCAATTTATCATTATGCACTGAGAGCCTCAGAATTGCCTGTGACCTTTGACCCAATGGTCTGATAATCTGCTCTACAGAAATAACCAGAGACACAGAAAAAGGTTGATGCCCAACGACGTCCACTGAAATGCTGTTTATAACACAAAAATTGGAAATAATCTAAGTGCCCAACAACAAAGGATGGTTAACTCAGATTCAGAACTCTGCAAACACTAAAGCCAAGTGTTTAAAGAACATTTAAGAATTTGTGAAAGTGCACATGATTAATACACTGGGAAACTTTGGATAAAATTCACATGGTTTGTCTGGCAGGTCCTCAAAAGGGTAAACATGGAGACGACCATGTGACACAGCAGCTCCACTCCCAGAGAAATGGAAACATATGTCCCCACCAAAACCTGTACTCAGATGTTCATGGCATCGTTCTTCTTAATAGCCACAAGGTGCAAATGTGCACCAGCTGATGAATGGATAAATACTGTGGGACACCTATGCAATGGAATATGATTTGGCAATAAAGAGGAATGAAATTTGAGGTGATGAAAATGTTCTAAAATTGATTATGGTGGTGATTTCCCACCTCCATGACTATACTAAAAGAAATTGAATTGTGGGCTTTAAATAGGTGAATTGTATCTCAATACAGCTGTTTAGAAGAGAATGGAATGAAGCAGCATGCTGCTGCGGGAAAGGATCATGTAGCAAGGGGAATGTGTCCTGATACAACACGGATGGACCCTGACAACATTATGCTGAGTGAAAGGAGTCAGTCACAAAAGAACATTTTGTACGATTCTGTTTATACAAAGTGTCCAGAATAGGCAAATCCACAGAGACAGAAAGTAGATAGAATAGAGGCTGCCCAGGGCTGGGGGAGGGGAGGGTTTGGAGACTGACAACCAAAGGGTCTGGACTTCTTTTGTAGGTGATAAAAATGTTCTAAAATTGATTGTGGCGATGGTTGCACAACTCTGTGAATACACTAAGATCTGATGGATTGTCCACCACTTTAACAGGGTGAATTGTATGGTGTGTGAATTACATCTCAAGAAGGTTGTTACCAAAAAAAGTCATATTGTTTGATCCAAGTTGTATACAAAAACATGTATGAATGTACATCAAAATAAAAAGACCGAAAGAACACCTGGCTTTACATTATCAATATAAAAATACTGATAATGTTTATTTCTAGGTTGTGGGTTCACGTATTTTTATTCTGTTTATATTTCTCTGCATTTTCCACACTTTCTACTCTAAGTATGCGTTACTTTTAGAATCAGAAAAATAAATAGTACTTAAAAACACAGCATGGTACAGGCTAAAAATCAGCTGTGTGCATGGCATGCTTGGAGCCCTGAGGAAGGAGGGTGCTATAGACTGAATTTTCCCCCAAAACATCATATGTTGAAGCCCTGTCAGTGTGAATGTATTTGGAGAGAAGAAGTAATTAAGGTTGGGGCCGGCCACATAAACAATTGGCTAAGTTCGCGTGCTCCGCTTCAGAGGCTGAGGGTTTCGGGGATTCGGATCCTGGGTATGGACATGGCACTGCTCATCAGGCCATGCTGAGGCGACGTCCCACATGCCACAACTAAAAGAACCCACAACTAAAAAATATACAACTATGTACTGGAGGCATTTGGGGAGAAAAAGCAGAAAAAAGGGGAAGTGATTAAGGTAAAATGATGCCATAAGGGTGGGGCCCTGACCCACAGTAGAACTAGTATCCTTATAAGAGGAAGCACCAGAAAGCTTGCCCTCTCCCCTGTTCCCATGTGAGGACACAGCAAGATGGCAGCCCCCTGCAAGCCAGGAAGAGAGGCCTCACCAGAAATCAACCCTCCCAGACCTTGATCTGGGACTCCTGGCCTCCAGAACTATGAGATGTTGATGAGGAAAAGTTCTCTACAATTCAAACAGCAGATGTTTATTTGGGCAACTAGAATTGCAACTCGGGAGACACAGATTCAGACAGAAACCCAAAAGGTGTTCTGAGGAAGACAAAGGAGGCAAGGGTTTATAAAGGCAAAAAGAGAGAAATTCCACAAGATGTTTTGCAAAATTTGTGACTGGTGCTGGCAACAACTGTTGCTTCTTGGCTATACGTGATTGGTTGCTAAGGCCATCTCCAAGGCAGAAAGTTCTTATCCGTGGGAGTAAGCACATCTCTTGAGAGAAGGACAAGATAACAACAATGAAGCACAATTCAAAAGTGACATTCCCTCTGAGTAGAGACATGGTATGCCTGCATAAGCCCCATTTCCTTAGTGGCCTCCCAGCTCCATTGTAGAAGGCTTGACATGTGTTACTCCATTTTGTTGTCATTGTGCACATTTTCAACAGAAAGCATTGTAGATCAACTGTTTGATTTATTAATATTTCCCTCATTGCCAGGAGGCTCATTCCTGGGAAGCCATGTCCCTTGTCAATGAAAATAATCCATAACCAATCTATAAATGAAAATTTGGGAGAGTTTATTCTGAGCTAAAATCTGAGGACCATGGCCCTGGGCCTTTCTTCTCAAAGGAAGAAAGGGCACCGAAGAAGTGGGGTACACAGAATGGTTATATACCCCCAGAGAGGCTGTCTCACATATGATTGAAATGTCCCTTTTACAATAGTCACGAGACTGCTCTGTTGGCACAGCGCTTGATGGAAACAGCAGGTAGGTCTGCTGTCTCGGTGAACACAGCAGGGTGGCAGTTCTGTCTCAAACTGGGTGGTCACAGGTGAGCTGGGTGGTCAAAGGTGAGCACAGCAATCAGTTCCTAGCCTAAGGAAAGATGGTTATCCTTAAGGAAATGCTGATGTGTGGGGAGGTTTCACCTTTATCTTAAGGCCATTTGTTCTTGCCATAGTAAATGTTTTAAAGCAGATATACAATGTGCGCTCAGTGGCCACAGTCAGGCCCTCTAGGGAAAACAAAGTCAGGCCGAATTAGGGTTTACACCAAATGTCTTCCTCATATACTCCAATATATCCTATGGCTTGCCATTTCTATTTGTTACCCTCATGGAGGGGAAGCATGGTGCTTAACCATCAATAGGAGTAATGCAGTCAGAGGCTCTGGTCACATCTGAGCAACAAGGAGGCAGTCAGGAAATAAGTCTTAGGCATGGTCTCTAGCTGGAGAAAGTATCAAGTCCTTTTTTTGGAGTTTCTAGATTGGTTGATCATCTCAAGTCGCTGAGCAATCATTATTCTGCACGTAGAGATAGACACACAACATCGAGAAAGACAAATGTTTAGTAGCTTGAAGGCTCCAAAGATCATGCAAATCAGGACGATAGTTATTAGTATAACTTGGAGCAGATCTGAGTGAGTAGTAGCATGAGAAGCTTAAATGTAAATACACATAGAAAAAATTCCAGTAATACTCATATTATATATTTGAAGTCCCGGTCTCATGCAAGCACCTATGCCTGAAGGAAGCCAGCTGAAAACACTGATAGGTAACCAGAGGGTGTCATTAAAAGATACTGCATAGGAGACATCCTGTTCTATTTTTATAATTTCTCCAAGTTCTAACTCAACATCTCCCAAAGAGTTGATCCAGGTACAGCAGGAAGTGTTGGCTACAACACAGATGCCACCCTGTTCTGCAAGGAGATAACTGAGTGCCATTCAATTATCTAGTACAACCCTTGCTAGGGAATCCAGGGTTCATTGTTATTGTGCTAAGGCTCAAGAAATATAATATGCCAGTCTAGCTATGGTTAGGGATATATTTTTTTATCAACAGCTCATTACAGGCAACAACAATCCAAGGGACAAAGCCTTTGGCAATGGCAATCAATGAAGAGTACATGAGGTATAGAAAGGGGTCTCCAAGTCTCACCTAGGCCTATGAGTTGGCGGTTGGGTTTCTTTTTTATCAAGAACTGGAAATGAAATTTTATCCTAAGGAACTATCTTGCCATATGTCAGTTGTCTAGACATTCATAAGCCCGTGGTTCCCCATAGTAATCACACACAAAGATGTACCCAAATGGGGGACACACAGAATGCAGTGTCTTCTACTTCTGAAGCAGTGTCAGTGGTCAGGAACACTTGGTAAGGTCCTTTCCGATGGGGCTCCAGGGCTGTCTTCCTCTGATGATGCTCCCAGAATACCCAGTCACCAGGCTCTAGACTGTGACCAACATCATCTTTTAAATTGGAATCCAGGAAAGTGTCTTTAACATGTTGGTGATGGGCTTGAGCATAAAACAGTAGAGACTCACAGTAGCTGGTCATACGCACATAGGACAACAGGGGAGCAGCAGAAGGCTGTGTGCCAGCAGACACTGATCTGCTGGTGTCTGTCTCACGGAGTTCATATTTTCCAAAGAGGGCACAGTGAACAGGCTGCAGGACTGAAGGCATATCTTAGGCCAGGGGGTCCAGTCTTCAGTAAATAACAAACCTCAGAGACAATTAACAGGACTAGAATCTAATATGTATAAATGTGCAAACATAGTTGTTCTCTCTACAATTACCCACAACTTTTTTTTTAAAAGATTTTATTTTTTTTCTCCCCAAAGCCCCCTGGTACATAGTTGTATATTCCTCGTTGAGGGTCCTTCTAGTTGTGGCATGTGGGACGCTGCCTCAGCGTGGTTTGATGAGCAGTGCCATGTTCGCACCCAGGATTTGAACCAACAAAACACTGGGCTGCCTGGAGTGGAGCGCATGAACTTAACCAATCAGCCACGGGGCCAGCCCATTCCCACAACTTGTTTTTTACCTAAGATAATCACAGTAAAAGTAATTCATTTATATTAAAAACTTGGCCTGATTATTTACACAAGTGAAAATAAGAATACTCACTGAAAGTTTCTGAATTCTGAGGGATGAGGTAGGGAGAAAAGGTAAGCATGTTATCCTTGTTTTCAAAGATATGTCTTACCAAATTGTTGATAGCTTAAGAGAAGAGAGTTCTTTAAATCTGGAAAAACAAAGCATTAGAACATCCTCCTTAGGTAATGTAGTCCTGAGTAATTAATACTTGTTCTGCTTGAATCCAGTTTTTCCATTAGTTTTCTTGACTTTGCCTGATGATTGTGGGTGATAGGGACAGTGATAATCCCAAGATGTTTGCAGAGTTTTCATTAAGGTTCCTATGATTGCCCAGTGAAGTGGGTGCCTTGGTCACTTGGAAGGTGCATCCAAGTGGGAAGCATATGTTCTAGCAGTTTCTTTGCCATCATGAGGGTATCAGCTTTGTGGTGAGGGAGAGGCTTTAACCCATCCAGAAAACACATCCAACAACAAGAACATATTGGTGAGCTATAGGAAGTGACAGTTGAATGAAGTCCAGCTGCAGGTGCTCAAAGGACCCAGAGAGAAGAATTCTGAGGCCTCTGAGAGAGAAATAGTTTTTCCTATAACGGGTGAAGGAGTGTAAAAACTGAAAAATGGAATTTTTCAGAGAGAGCTTGGAAGAAGCCAGTGGGCTCTTGGGTTTTCCATGGCCTGACTATTGAATTTACAGCCATTGTTTACCCACCTTCATTTCTCTGCTCCAGGAGGAGGCTGTTGCCTTGTTATAATGATGTCAGGATGACAAAAGTCTGGCAGTGAGGGACTGTTCTTTGCAGAGGCAGAATGGACTTCATCCACATGTGCCCATCTTTACAGATTCTGTGGTTGCTGCCTTTGCATGAAAGTCAGCTAAGGAGCTTTCCTGGTGTTTAGTGTGAGCCTCAATTCTGAGGACAGACAGCATTTTATTCCAGGACATGTTAGACTCCCAGGAATTTCATGTAATTTCTAGAACTCATAACATATACTTGTAAAGGCATCCCATGAAGAAGGCTTACCTGCTTATCGACAATGTTTCCCATGTAATTTTACATATCAGATAAGCCTAATTATTTTAACATCTCCCTTTTTATATGGAGAGAAAATCAATCTTTTAAGATGTCTCAGGGATCCTCTGAAAAATCACAATGTGAGCTGGAGGTCAAAAAAGACTTTATTTAGAATCTGGTTTGCAGAAGTTTGTCAAAAACATCAAAGGCCTTCAAATACTTGCCTAAATAGGATCAAAGATCATTATGAAACAATATTTAATTATCTTTTAACCAAGATGATGAAAGGTTTCAAAGGCAAATATAGAAGGTTACAAAGCTGCAAAACCTTAGCTCTTTGTAATAGAAAGACTCAGCTTTTAACATAAAGCACAGCAAGTTATTTTGATAAAACATAAAATCCCTGCCTTTTGGCCAGATTACTCAAAGATGAAGAGAACTTTTCATGATCTGTTTATCAGGAGTAGATTAAAAGCCCAAAAGACCTTGTCCTTAAAACAAACACACAGAGAAAACCAAATTTCAATTTTGCACCAGCTTATTTTGATATTAAACCTCATTTACTTAATTGAATTCATTCAATCTTAGCCAGCTTGACCTCGCACAAGACTCTTTCCTCAGGATTCTTCTTCCACAAACTTTCTTTTTTACCTTCAAAATTTCACCTTTCTTCTTTCTCATAACCAGTGTTACTTTAGGACAAATTTAACCTCTTACAAAAATATCGTCATTCCTTGTACCTTCTTTTACTGAAAACATATTTCTCATAGCATAAATTTTTTTAATGTGGCATGAGATGTGTTTACTAGTAGATCCAAGCATCATTTATTTTTTCTGTAATCAGAAGCCAAAAGTAGATCAACCCCTGTGCAGTAACTACCATTTTCCTGTTTTAGCTTATCTGGAGATCTGTTTTATCTTTTCAAGATGTTCAGTGAATTTCCCATCATTTACTTTCATTTAGCAAAACTCTAAGGTTTCAAGTTACCAAAAGATTCGGAGAAGCTATTTTAAAGTACACATACCATGAAACATAATTATTGCACTTAAAATGCCTTATTTCATTAACATCTATATTGTTCATTTTCTCTTAACAATCTTACTAGATTATTCATGAAAATTTCATGAGACATTAAACCAGTCAGCTATCATTTTAAGTTAATCTTTTCTTGCTGACAAATTTTATGAGTGATAACATGAGCTTATTTGATTAATAACCCAGGTAGAATAAAAGTTGTATGTTTCCATTATGTCCAGTGCCGATAACTCTGAAGACATGTCTATTTTAATTAAGCCAACAAACTTAAGCAAGCTTTGCTTGGCTATGATTATGACAAACAAAAATTTCAAGCAATAGGATATATTGGAGAATATGAGGAAGCCATTTGGTGTAAACCTAATTCAGCCTGATCTTGTTTTTCCAAAAGGGCCTGACATGACCATTGAGCATGCATTGTATATCTGCTTTAAGCATTTGCTATGCCCCAAAGACAAGAACAAATGGCCTTAAGATAAAGGGGCAACTTCCCCTACATTGGCATTTCCTTAAGGATCAGCATCTCTCCCTAGGCTAGGAACTGATTGCTGTGATCATCTGTGACCATGCAGGTCAAGAAAACAGACCTCTCTGTCCACCGAGACCACAGACCTACTACCCGCTGTGTCCATCAATAGCTGGGTCAACAGAGCAGTCTCATGAGTGTTGCAAAAGGGACATTTCAATCATATGTGAAACAAGTTCTTTGAGGGTATATAACCACTCTGTACACCCCACCTCTTCAGTGCCCCTCCTTCCTTGGGGAAGGAAGGCCCCAGGCTATATGGTCCTCACATTTGGCTCAGAATAAACTCACCCCAATTTTCATTTATAGATTGGGTGTGGATTAATTTCATCAACAATTATTTTATATCAGGTTAATTTGAAAAACATTTGAGTCAGTGTCTATTATATTTAGGAATAATTTATGTAAGTTCTTACTTTAAGTTCATTAGATAGAGCTCTTTATAGAAATCCACTTTTTGTTTATACCATCTGGTGGTACAGCAGTGTCACACATGTATAATGTAGCTACGTGTATATAGACCAACACAGACAGAGGCCTTAGAGCTTTCATTTGAAAAATTATAGCAGTGAATCAGGTACAATACAAAACTGACCAGTTTATAAAGCATTGTGTCTCTAGTAGATGGAACAAGTTAAGGTCATCTGCTTAAAAGCTTTTGTTATTGTTAATATTTGTGGAGAAGATGTTTAAGATTTATCTTTGCTGGAGATAAGGAGGCTATGAATTAGATTTAGGGGAAAAGCCTCTCTAGCAGCCTGCATTTCAAAGGATATGTTTTTCCCTTTTTTTTTACTGTAACCTCAGGCTTTTCTGATTGAGGAGCCAGGTTTAGTCTCAGGTGACTGTGGAGTATTATCTCCTGAGGTGTTTTCATTCTACAGATATGGGAAAAAATTACAACTTTAAATGAAAGAGAGAAAAAAATGCAAGTTTTTTTCCTAGGACTTTCAGGGTGATTGGGCTTTTAAATTTTCCTGCAGTCTCAGGAATGGTGGATGGTCTAAATGGGAACATTCCTGGAGAGGGTCCAAGGCTTCAAGTCAGATGCGGGGTGTAGGATTGGTGAAAGGGAGTGGGTGGAATCTGAACTGCCTGCAGAGCTGCACTTTCAGATTTGCAAGGATTTGTAAGATAAGGACGGTTGTTCTCAATGCCTCAGAAATTGAGTTGTAACTTAAATGAAAACATAGCTTCATTTACCTGACCATTTGCATTATCCTTAATTTACTTCTTTCTCTCTGGGGACATATTTTGTTGCTTTTTTTTTTAACTTAGGGAAGAAATCCTGTTTAAAAAATTCCTCTCAGGCTCTGAATGTCAGCTTTGAATTTGGCCAATTTTTGACCAGAGAGCTAGTAAAGAAAAAAGATCATTGTAAAAACCTTGTTAGTTTTTGGCTTAGAAAAACAGTATATAATTCTGGCAATATTAAATAACCTCATTGATTCTAATTTATTTTCCCCTAGGCTGTTTAAGAGAATAACATAGCAGTTTACCAGGAAAACCCTGAGTCTCATCAACTCTGGAGGGGCCCATCCAGGGGCCTCCTACAAGAAGAGAAATGAGGGTGTCAGTCCACTAACTTGGTGGACTTCTGTTTATGGTTGTGTAGTCTTTTCTTTTAGGTCACTCTTATATCTTTAATTTTTTGCTAGCTTTTGGCAACAAAACTTTCAATGAGGCTGAAGCTGGGCACCTGAGGGTTACTGTAGATGTTCAATAAGAACATGATTGCCTTTGACTTCTTCCCATCAAGGACATGGCTGAATCTTCTCAATTGGCTATTTTCTTGTTTAACTTGAGGGCTGACTTAAGGGTCTCAAGGATTTTTTAGCTTGTTTTCCAGAAGAAATAGAATGTGTTTGGGGAGGCTGTGACGACAGGGTGGCTGGCCCCCAGCCACTGTTGATGCCCAGAAGTCAGATTGCCCAGGAGCTTATTGGGAGTGACCCTTTGTTTCTCCAAAGCCCCTTTGCTCTATAAAACTTCCTGTTTTCTGCTCTTAAGGTGGAGTTGAGTGAACCCATGCTCCCACCTTCTCATTTTGGCCAATTCAAATCAACCTTTCCCCATCTCCAAGCACTGATGTTTCAGTGTTTGGCCTACTGTGCATTGGGCACAGAAACTTGAGATTGACAGGTCCGGTATCAAAGTCATTTTAGAACTTTGAAGTCTTTGCTCTTTTTTTTTTTCTTTTTGGTGAGAGGGATTGGTCCTGAGCTAACATCCATTGTGCATCTTCCTCTTTTTGCTGGAGGAAGATTGTCCTTGAGCTAACATCTGTGCCAGTCTTCCTCTATTTTGTATGTGGAACACTGCCACAGCCTGGTTCAAGCAGTGGTGTGTAGGTCTATGCCCAGGATCTGAGCCTATGAGCCCTGGGCTGCTGAAGTGGAACACCTGAACTTAGCCACTATGCCACTGGGTCAGCCCCTTGAAGCCTTTGCTTTTAAGTGCATCTTTTAAATGATCTTATGTAATTAGAATGTTTCCCCCTACTGGCCATTGTGGTTTTAAATCATCTTTAGTAATTTTGGTCCATTGATATAGAAATTTACAAGAGAACAGACCTTAGGTCTTAAACATAAGACTAGCTGGAGTTCCTGAGGGAGAGAATTCTTGGGAAACTTTAGAAAATGAAGTCCTATGTGAAAGAAAAGCACACAGACAGGAATGACAATAAGGGAACTCCTCAATTCAGTGAGAGTACTCACCAACCAGGGAAAAAATTCTGCTGAGGGATCCCCTCCTGTGGCAATGGCCACCACATAGGACTGAGACAGTCACCTCCTGGGCGGTCACCCCCAATCCCAAAATAAGGGACCGACCTCGATCAAGTGGAGGGAGGTCAGAACTTGAGAGGACTCACAGTTGGAAGAGTCAGTGATTCACAAAGGGTGAGCCCCAGGTGGCTTGTGCAGGTACTGTACGTGGTTCCAGGGGACGCTGGTCCACGAAGGTGAGATCACTTCAGGTCCCACTTTCTGACACCATGTATCTTGAGCTAAAAGTCAAAAAGCCAAAATGAGAGGCAGAGAGGTTTTTATTTGGGGATCAGAGAATTGCAATCCAGGGAGCACAGATTCTGGTAGAAACCCAAATAGTGTCCCGCTAGGGAGTAAAAGTCAGGGGCTTTTTTTTTTTTTAAATTTAATTTATTTATTTTTAAATGCAGTAACATTGTTTTATAACATTATATAGCTTTTGGATGTACACCACAATATATTTTGAATAAGTCAGGGGCTTTGAAAGGCACAGGAGGGAGGTGTGCATTACAAAGAATGTTAACTGGGATTAGAGGCAGAAAACTGATCTTCGCTAAAAATAACCGATTGCTGAGACTAGCCAGAGGGAGGCACACGTCCATGACTGTGAGGAGCTGCAGGTGTCTTGCAGCGTTACTCAGTTCAGAGGTTCATGTTCTGCCCCATGAGGAAGTGCATAAGACCCGTCTCCTTCATGGCACTCTCTCTGGCGCTCAGCCCTTCCTGCCCCTGGAGTTCTTTCTTGGAAACAGTTTGATGCTTAATCTTTTATTTTCAACAACTTTATTCACACATCATAATACTCACCAACTGAAAATGTACACTTCAGTGGGTTGTAGTACACCCACAGAATTGTGCAACCATCACCACTGTCTAATTTCAGAACATTGTGATCACCCCAAAAGGAAGCTCTGTATCCATTAGCAGTCACTTCCCACTCCCCTCTCCCCCATCCCCTGGCCACCACTAATCTACTCTCTGTCTCTATGGAGTTGCCTATTCTGGACATTTCATATCAGTGAAATCAGACAATATGGCATCTTTTGTAACTGACTTCTTTCACTTAGCACAGTGTTCTCAAGATTCGTCCATGTTGTATCAGCACTTCATTCATTCTTATGGACCAATAATATTCCATTGTATGGATAGTTCACATTTTGTGTCTCCATCATGAGTTGATGGACATTGGATGGCTTCTTCTTTGGGACTATTGAGAGTAATGCTGCTATGAAAGTTCACAGCAAGTTTTTGTGCAGACACCTATTTTCATGTCTTGGGTACATATCTAGGGGTGGAATGGCTGTATCACATGCTAACTTCATGTTTAACTTTTTAAGGAACTTCCCAGTGCTTTTCCAAAACAGCTGCACTATCTTACCTTCCCACCAGCAGTATATGAAGATTCCAATCACTCCACGTCATCTTCAATGCTTAATCTTATCTGACTTTTTGGCTGTAGGCATCCTAGGGGGTGCATCACAGTGTGGTTTTGATTTGCATTTCCCTGATGACTGATGATGTCAAGAATCTTTCCATGTGCTTTTTGGACATTTGTATATATTCTTTGGAGAAATGTCCATTCATATCCTTTGTTTTTTGTTTTTTGGGTTTTTTGCTGACGTAGGTTCACCCTGAGCTAACATCTGTTGCAAATCTTCCTTTTTTTTGCTTGAGGAAGATTAGCCCTGAGCCGACATCTGTGCCAATCTTCCTCTAGTTTGTATTTGGGTTGCTGCCTCAGCGTAGCTGATGAGTGCTTTAGGTCTGCACCTGGGATCTGAACCGATGAACTCAGGATGCCAAGGTGGAACATGCCACACTTAACTACTGTGCCATGGTGCTGGCCCCCATTTGCCCATTTTTAAATTGGGCTATTTATCTTTTTATTGTTGAGTTGTCAGAGTTCTTTCTGTATTCTGGATACAATCACCTTATCAGATATATGATTTGCAAACATTTTCTCCCATTCTGTGGATTATTCCCTTCTCACTTTCTTGATGGTATCCTTTGAAGCTGACAAGTTTTTAAGTTTGATGAAATCCAACTCATTTATATTTTTATTAGGTTTCTTGACATTTTGGTGTCATATTCAAAGACACCATTGGGGGGAGGGTGAGATGGGAAATGGAGGTCAGCTATATGGTGATGGATGGAAACTACATTTTGGTGGTGAGCACGCTGTAGTACATGCAGATGTCGAATTCTAATGTACGTTTGAAACTTATACAATGTTATAAACCAATGTTACCTCAATAAAAATAAAAAATAAAAGAAAGAAACCATTACCTCATCCTCGATCATGAAGATTTGCTCCAATGTTTTCTTCCAAGAGTTTGTTGGGAGTTTAGCTAAACTACTCCATAGCATTGCTGCCTCAGCATCCATTTTGTGTGGCCAAGTGGCCTGCAGGGGCCTTGAAGTGACACTGGCCCCTCCCGAGAGTGCACACCCTAGATAACCACCAGCAGAGTCACAAGTACGTGTCAGTTCCTGATATGACTCCTGCAACTGCCCTTCTGAGAAGCATTCTCCCTGCCTCCCAGGGCCTTCCCCCTGTGTGCCCCTTAGATAAGACCCCTGGGAAGCTTACCTAAACCTCTTTTTCATTTGAATTGGCCAATCCAGTCTTAGCCTGAGAACCCCAAAGCGTTCCACCTGCGGATCTCAATAAGGAATATGCCCCAGGTCCTGCCATGCTCTGCCTGCCCTCTGCCTTAACCTCTGATGTGGCCCATCAGGGTGTGCTGTGGACTTTCTCCAGGACCTGTGAGTAACAGACTTCTCTATTTCAATTCCTCCATGGTCTTTCGTTGAACAGAGAACAGAACCATCCAATACCCCAGGGCTCTACATAACAAATGATAATTTGAGACAATCTCAACAGCTATTTTATTGTGCTCTGCAGATACTGAATTTTTTACAAATAGAAGCTGTAGGGGAGCTTTCCCCCTTATGGGTCTTATGGCTGGTCAAAGAATTAAAAATGACCTAAGGCCGGTTGGGAGGAGAAAATCAAACAAAGTTTAATAAGTGTACGTGGAGAATTCACATAAGCATCAAGAATTCCAAAGACAGTCAGGCAAAATCAGGTATATATGTATTTCTGTACTAAGCAGAGGAAGATGGAGGTCTGAGACTTCAAAGGGAGAGAAGGCAATTTTCAGGAAGATGAAAAGAGTTCATATTTGGTAAACAAATGTTTCAATTGTCCATCTGTAGACAATGGGCCCTGGACAAGAGATCTTTTGATAAAATGGCCCTTGCTAGATGTCTTCCTGCCTACAACACCTAGAATCATTTATAAGAGCTCCTTCTGGGATAGGCCTTTCTATCTTAAATTCCTTTAAGCAATTTGGGGGAAGGTCAGATGTTCTTCTGAGCCTTGATTGTCTTCAGCTTGAAATAATCCACATCCCAGAGTGGCACCTCTTGGGGTGTCCTGCCCTGAACCCCATCAATTCCCTCATCTGAAACTTCCCTGGAAGTTTCACATATTAAAAGCTAAGCAAATGACTGTGGAGAGAGAAAATGAGTTAGTAGCCAAGTAGTAAGAAATCTGCAAAGGGAGAAAAGAACATGGATTAGAATGAGGATGAACAAGCAGAAAAGAAGGGGTCAGAGCCCGTCTCCTCACACTACATTAAACCAGTTCCTGATCCTGGGAATAAGTCAGTCCAGTAAAATGGGTGAGCTTAATTCATCTGATGGAAAGTGTGAATCTTCTCTTTTAATAGGTGTAAGTTACATGCTACTTGCCCTGTTTGATTCACATTAAAGCAACATTTTTCACTGATGAATGCACAAGCTCCTCCTTGCTGGACAGTCAGTGTGTCCACGGCAGGTGGATTTTGGAAGACCACAGAGGCTAGACTGTTAATCTCTGACTGGAGTATTTTCAAAGTTTGCATGGTGTTGAACTCTTGTTCCATTAACATGGAGAGATCTAAGATTGCCTTTTCCAACTCATGATTTCCTTAGCTGCGGAATAAGACTCTCAATGCTGAAAAGAATTTGGAGTTGTGATACACAAGTGGATTCTCTTCAGTTTCACAAGTGGTATGTTTATGTGGCATGGAAAATATTAAAAATGTTCATTTGGAGATTTTTAGCCATATATTTCAGGATACTGAAGAATTCAGTATCCAGTCCAGTTAACAGATATAAAACAAAACCTCAAGACAATTATCAGAACTAGAACCTAATATCCACGAATGTGTGCTATAGTTTCTATTGAAAGAAAATTTTTCTCTCAAAAGTCACCCTCATTTTTACCAAAGATAGCCAATTAAGATTCATTCATTTGTAAAATAAGTCTAATTTCAATATACTTGGCCCAATTATTGAAACAAGTACAGCAAGAAAATCAATTGATCATATAAGCTCCTTTAAATCTGCTTTGCTGGAACTTTTTATAGGGAATCTCAGATTGGACTTTAAAGGCCTCTTGAGGCCAGGAAAGCCAAGCCAAAGATTTGTCATCAGATTCTGCCTACAATGCCTACAGATTTGGGGGCATTCCTCTCTTGTCGAGGTCCCCCAAATATTCTGAGTTTCCAGGCACCTACCAGAGAATTGGCCTTCTTTACTCACCTGGTAAGCTTTCTGAGAACCCTGTAAGCAAGGTACCAGGCTTATATTATCAAGTGACTTTATTTCACAAAGTTCACTCTTTGTTCCTCAAAAGCTGTCTTGTCATATCTGAGTGTGCATATTTCTCTCAAACATGACATTCCATTCAAAGCTTTAATACTAAAACCAATGTTTCCAATAGTGTCCTGTTATAATCAGAACAGATTATTATTGCCATGAAAACAATACTCACTCGTTAAGTTTCCAAATCTTGGAGGGATCAGATAGGGATAAAAAATAAATGTTTCAATTTTACTTACAAACGTATAACTTTACAAAATTGCTATAAGTCATAGTTAGCTGAAGAGAAAGAGAAAAAGGTTTTCTTAAAACTGGAAAAAACAAAACATTAAAAATCAGCAACACCTCAAATAAAAGTCACAAAAATTATAATCATCCTCATCAGTTCATTCAGTCCTGTGTAATCAATTCTTGATCTTCATCTTCTGTTGGCAGTTTCATGAAGTCATCAGTTTCTCCATTAGAGCTCTGTATTTCCTACTAAGTTCAGTTTTATCCTTTGAAAATTTATCAGAAACCTGTACTCTAGAGTAAGTGTCAGTCTTTTCCATGAATCTAAAGATGAAACATATTTGCAAAACCATCAGAGTAAAGGAGCAACTATCTGCAAATGACAAAAGACTGAAAATGGCAATTGACAAAGAAACCTGACTATTTCTGTGACATACAACACTTCAAGATAACTAGAATTTTGGCTGACAACCAGGACAAATAAGAATTTTAGGAATAATTTTTTGAACATTTATATCAATAACATTTACCCCCATAATACCACCTAAGAAGGTTTATCATCATTTATTTGACAATGTTCCCTATGCAATTTAACATGCCAAATAAGCCTAATTTTTTCAGTATCTTCTTCTTCACAGGAAGAGAGAGAATATATTTCTTTGAGTAGTCCCAGGGGTCCTCTGAAAATTCTCAAGGAAAAAAATTTTTCCTTCAAGTCAAAAGAAAGACTTCATTTAGGATTTGAATTTGGGGGGAAGCTTTTCAAAAATATCAAATGGTTTAAAACACTTGGTCAAATAGGAAACAATGCTCACTGTGAAACAATGCTCACCAAGTTATCCATTCAGAGTGACAACAGAAACAGTCAAGGTCAAATAGAGAGTTAAAATAGTCAAGAAAAACCTTAATAGGGAGACCTCAGTCTTTTTGAACATAGGCAATTATTACTCTTTTTTTTTTCAAGGAAGATTAGCCCTGAGATAACATACACTGCCCATCCTCCTCTTTTTGCTGAGGAAGATTGGTCCTGAGTAACATCTGTGCCCATCTTCCTCTATTTTATATGTGGGACACCTGCTACAGCATGGTTCGATAAGTGGTGTGTAGGTCCATGCCTGGGATCCAAACCAGGGAACCCTGGGCTGCTGAAGCAAGTGTGCAAACTTAACCACTGCACCACTAGGCCAGCCCCATAGGAAATTACTTTAACAAAATACAGATCACTTGTATTTTAGGTCAACTTACTCGAAAATAAAGAAAAGCCTTTTATAACCTCTTTATCAAAAGCTGACTAAAAGTCCAGGAAAATTACCCTTTTAAGAGAAAGAGAACCAAATTTTAATTTTTGCAACAGCTTATTTTTTGACATTAAAACTCATTTACTTAATTAGATTTCCTTCAATCTTTAGTCAACTTGACCATGCATAAAACTCTTTTTAGGATTCCTCTTTCATGGACCTTCTATAACTTTCTTTTTACCTTCAGAATTTGTCCCATGCTTTCCTTTCTCCCTCCTAGTACTTTAGGACAAATTTATCTTTCTTAAAATACAAACAAAAATATTTCCATTCTTTATACCTTACATCTTACTTTTCTTGAATACAAAGATGTTTTGCTTAATAATTTTCAGTAGAATTTTTAACCCTTACAGACTTTAGTGAAAACTTAAAAGTAATTATGAACTGTCTTTTATATTAGCATTCTGTGGCTTGGCAAATTTATAAAAAATACTTTTTTATAACTTCTGGAAACATGCTACTTCATAGCACAATCTTTTAATAAAAATACAAGACATGCTTAGTATTAGATCCAAACAACTTTTAGTTTCTCTGTAATAAGAAGTCAAAAGTAGATAAACTTAGACATGTTTAGTGATAATGTTTCAGTACACTATCATGTTTGAAAATGACCCAGATATCCAATGAATTTTTTATCATTTAATTTCACCTAGCAAAACTTCAAAGTTTCAAGTTACCAAAGAGATGCTGCAAGTTACCTTAAATATAATGCCAGAATACATAATTATTTAAAAAATTTCACCCAACACTTTTATCTTTTCCACATCTATTTAGTTTACTTGATCCCAATAATTATTTAGATTGCCTACAAAACTTTATGAGACATTGGACAAAATTAGCCATCATTTTAAGTTATTTTTGCTAAATAGTTTTGTCATAGAGATAACATTAGTTTATATGACCAATAAACATATAATAAAGGCAGAATGTCTGCATTATATCCAATGCTGATAACTGTGAGGATATGTCCATTTTAATCAAGCCAACAATCTTAAATAACCTTTCAGTTACCAAAGATTAACTTATATCATGTTAACTTGATAGACATTTGGGTTAGTTACATTTAGAAATAATTTATGTAAGTGCTTAATTTAAGCCAACTGAATAGAGCTCTTTAGAAATTATACCATCTGGAGGTAAAATATCACACATATAAAAATACATACAGAGAGTCTCCACACCTATTGTTTTAAAATTACTGCCATGAATCAGGTACAGTAATACACTAGTTACAAACCCAAATTTTGTTTAAAGCCATTTTTACTAATATTTGTGGGGAAGACACTCAGCCTGCTAGATTTCTGGCAAGGGTGATCTTATGGCCATTTTTCTTTCCTTTTTTTTTTTTTTCTTCAGTCCTAGGAATTAGTAATGGTCTAGATATTCCCTGGAGGGCTTACAAGCTCCTTGAGATAAGGAAAATGGGTGGAACCTGAACTGTCTCTACAGCTGAATTTCCAGTCTTTTGCAAGGATTTCTTTTCAAGGACAATTGCTCCTCATTTCTCACAAACTGGGTTGTAACTTAAATGACATAATAGGTTGATCTGTCTGTCCAACTACATCACAAAGGCACAGAGAAACCACTCAAGTTCTCTCCAAGATGGAGTTTCGGGGGCATATTTGCCTTATTCATTTTTAACATCCTAATACCTACAAGCATTTTGAGAGGAACAGGGGAGGCTTTGGGGCTGGAAAAGGACAAGTGAACTTTGAATTGCCTTCTAGAGCCACAGTGCTGGCCCTGCAGGGATCTGCAAGACAAAGATGGTTGTTTACAGTTCCCCAAAGAACTGGAAAGAGGTTGATCCACACTTTAAGCTGCATTTTTGTCAATTTAGAAGTTTTTCCCATTTAAGGAACCATCCTCTGACCTTTGATGAGTAGGATCCTAATAGTGACTCAAACTAATAAGAAATTATGGCTTAGCTCTGGATGCAACAGGCATCCCCAAAAGAGGGTGTAAAATAAACAACCCTCACAGGATCCAGAAAGTTCACTCCCAAAAATAATCCAAGAAAGCAAAGGCTTCCGCTGCACAGCTGGTAGTGCACTAACAAGCAATGAAAGTTGAGGCAACAAAGACCCCCAATGGCCTGGGACCCCTCATGACCAAAGAGGTCATAAAGCCAAGCTCTAAAGACAGAACAAGACAAAAGGGGAAAAACTGATCCTATATGCACATTAACAGCTTTAGCTATGCTTTGGGTCTCTCGGAGCCAGACTAATACCTAGGAGGGGAGCTGCCACAGGGTTGAGGATTGTGTGTGCTTTACAGAGTACCTCATGCTTGCACGGACATTTTCTTAAGGTTGGCAGGAGACCTGTTGTCATCAACCTCCTTCTGTGACCAACTTATCCTATCAAGGGAGTCTTCTTGAGATGGTGACCACCTAATGGCTCTGCATTGCTTGACCTGTGCCCATCAATATTGCAGCTTTTTTGGATTCCAAGATGTCCCTTAGCAACAGCTTCCACTTTATGGACATACTCCATTCATGGCCCTACACTTTACTGTGGGCCTGCCGAGACAACAGGCTTATGGAGATGCCTGCATCTTACCCTGTGGTCTTTCCCTTTTTATGGCAAAGGATGCAAAAGACAGAGACAAGGGAAAATAGTGACCATCTCTGGGAGCAGAAGGATCAATAAACCAATGAGTACTCAGTAGCACATACTTCAGACTCATAGCTAAAAGGCACCCAATTTGGGAAAATTCAGCCTAAGAGGCTACAGGTGGGGCTCAAATTAGCACTTCTGATTGTTTAAGAATTTAGATATGCCAGTCAAAAGTATATTTATGCTGCAGCTAGAGTCAGATCGTGAAAATTTCAAGTGTCCCCAAAATCAAGACCCTTACAATGAAGGCCTAACGAAGTCTTCCTTCTAACGGCCAATATAATTTTCCCCTGAGGCCGATGGCAGCTGGTAGGACCCTTAGCCACAAACAGGAGTGCAACCTGCATTTCTGTCTGACCATCTCAGTCTGAAAAATGCAGTGCAACCACATTCTTTTTCCTGCCATAGTTTTGAGACTCCCCTAACCTGATGATTATCAAGCCAAGCCCTCAGGACGCAAAACAAGCTTGATGAGAGTCTGCAGTTCTTGTAAACATTGACAGCTTCTGGAAGCTTTAGGTCAAAAGGTGGAGAGTTTGAGCCTTTAAAGGTTTGTTTCTTGTTTGAAAGCTCAAAAGGAGCCCAAAGTGGCCACTGTAATTCTAAATTATCCCAGGTTATCTTGCCAGCTGTTTACACTTATCCCCATTTTAGGGTTTTGCCCAATGTAGTCACAACACCACAGTAATTTCTAAAGAGAGTTTGTTACAGTTACTGAGAAACTCAGTCCCCAGAACAGCCAATTCAGTTCAGACAAACGTTAATACATACTACAATTCTACATGTAATACAGACCATAATACTAGCTAGAGTCCCAGGAGTAGCTCAGAACCAGAGCCAAGAACTACTCAAAACCAGATGTCCAGGGGAAAGTCAGAACCAGCGCCAGGACTTGCCCAGACCCAGAAGCAACTTCATGAGTGGAGGATTTTTTCTATCTCTAAATACCTTGGATGGTTTAGGCCCAAAGTTGAGGTCTCAGCCCACCAGGATTCCCAGAACACAAGCCAAACTTATATTTCCAGGAAATCAAACCAGAGAGACAGGGTAAAGGATAGTCAGTTTCTCAGAGTTAATTACCCCGAGTCCAGAGACATCCTGATCCAGAAGCTGCTTCTTCTCCCAAAGGGAAGAAAAGAATGCCTTAGGGCCTGGAGCACCACAGTGGGGAGACAGGGATCCAATCAGCGAAGCCTCTGGAGGAAACTGTTCAAGCCCCACTTAGGGTGGATGAAAAGACCCCACACCCTGCCAGGGGCTGCAGGGCCTTGGGCGGGTGGTTGCAGGACCTTGGTCCCTTCGTGGTCACCAGTTTTCACCACACAAAATTGGGGTTCTCTGCTGATGTGCACAAGCAAGCCAATTAATGATGGCGTCCGACTCAAGGGGGAGAATCAGCTTTATTCTGTGAAAGCAACCTGCGGGGAGACAGGGGGCAGGTGTCCTGAGACCTGTCTCCCCAGTTCAGGATTTGGGGGGGAATTTAAGAGGTTAGGGAGATTATGCTGGCACACAGAAATGCTGGTAGGCCAGGTTCTGATTGGTGGGCTTCAAGCATTTATGGTAATGTATTAAACATTTATGACAGGGTGGGGAAGCAACCTTAACACTAGATCTTCCTGAGGGAGGGACCCTTCACATCTGACAAGAGTCCAACTTTCAGGTTCCAGTCACGTCCTGGTCCTTGGGTTCTGTGGGCATGGAGGTATTCAGTCCTGAGGTCGTTTCAGGTCTTGATTTCTTCATTTACACATGCTCTGGCTGTGTGGCTTTGCAGTTTTTCTGAAAGGCGATCCTTAATCACTTTGTTGAACTGGTCCTGGAGGGCCTGTGGTTACATTTACATTAAATTTGCTTTTTAATCTCTGTTCTAAGTCAGACTTCCGTTCTTTCATTTTATTAAGAGATTCCCTAAGGCAAGCCATTATATTTGGGGGGATTTTCTTTTCAATTATTCTTCCCATGAATACCAATAAGGCAGCTGCTTGTGATAAGAGCTCTCTTGAATAGTTTTCAAATATAAAATTTACTCTAATTCAAAAGATCCATCATCTGGCCCTGGACGAGGAGGATCTCCATTGGTGTATTTATTCCAATAGTGACTCAGTCCAATGGGACTTTATAAGGAAAGATCTGGAGGTAACTTCCAGGGTTAGAGTAAATCTTTACCATGGATGCAAGAAGTGCCCCTGGAGAGGGCACAGATGATGCATCCCCCATGATCCAAGAAGGTGACTCCTCAAACCCTCGGGGGAAGTAAAGAGCTTTGTTGCACAGGCGGTAAGGATGGTGTAATGAAAATGGTGTCTCTGGTCTCTCAGGAGAGCATGGGAGCCTCTAGTCACAGACCCACTAATCTGTGACACCAGGCAGGAGCCACAGGAATGGGACTTTTCCAGCGCTAACAAATAAGGAAGGCTGAAATGACAAAGGCCTCCATGGACTGGACCCTTTATGACAAACTCACCTGAGAGCCTGGCACAGCCAGACAGAGAATGCTTGGAACCTCAGTCTATTTGACTGGCCACCAAGGTTTACTCCAGCAAATGCACCTTCTGGATGCTGGAGACCATGGAAAATATTATCACTGGTCAAAAGCTAAGTTCTCGAGACACAGAATACGATGGAAGGAAAAAGCTCATCTGGTTGTGTTTCTTTCCCCTACATACACAGTGACACCTTTAGCTCTGCCTTGGGTCCCTTGGAGCCGAACTAATACATAGGAGGGATGTGCCATGGGGTTGGGGATTGTGTGTGTTTTACAGAGCACCTCATTGCACAGGAATTTTCTCAAGTTTGGCGGGAGACCTGTTGCCATCTACGCAGTTCCATGACCAAATTTTCCTATCATGGAATTCTTCTTGAGGAGGCAACACCCCAATGGCTCTGAACTGCTCGACCCATGCCCACCAATATTGCAGCCTTTTGGCTTCCAAGATATCCCTCAGCAACAGCTGTTACCTCACATGCATATGAACCCACAGCAAAGTTTGTCTCAACAGACGCTGCTCTGGTGAGATTGCAAACTCACCAGCCTGTGCCTGTGGGCCGGCCCAGACAACGGGCTTATAGGGCTTATGTCTGCATCAACTCTATGGTTTTTCCTTCTTATGACATACGACACAAATACATAGACAAAACGAAAAAACAAGTGACTATCTCTGGGAAGAAAAGGATAAAAAAGCCAAGAGTACGATGCGAAATTTACTGGAGTCACTAAAAACCACAAGAAAATAGTTTCCCAAATATTTTCTCCTGCCAATATAAATTTAGAAAGAGAGAAAGAAATTCTCACTATTTCCCTCCACCAAACCCCACAGATAGAGACTCCAGGAGGCTGATGTGGTCAGAAATCTTACCTCTTGCCAGCCTTCGTCAGATGACCCAGAATCTCCACATCTGCGATCGTGCCAGGGAGAAAGCACTTCTTCCAGCCAGAGAAGGCAGCTTGCCAGCCAGTGCAGAATCCTGATGGCTACACCAAAACTGCAGGGGAAGAGGGAGAATTCCCCTATTTCCCCTTCCTGTTCTTACGGCTGGTCAAAGAATTAAAACTGACATAAGGCAGGGCAGCGGAGAAAATCAAAGTTTAATATGTGTACCTATTGACTTCATGAGCATGAAGAATTCCAAAGACGGTCAGGCAAAATGAGGTGTATATGTCTTTCTGGACTAAGGAGAAGGAGATAGAGGTCTGAGACTTCAAAGGGGAAAAGGCAATCTACGAGAAGGTGGAAAGAGTTAATATTTGGTAAAGAAGTGTTTGCATTGTCCTATCTACAGACAATGGGAACTGAAAGAGCTCTTTTCATAAAATGGCCCTTGCTAGATGTCTTCCTGCCCACCACACCTAGGATTATCTAAGGTAAGAGCTCCTTCCTGGGACAGGCTCTTCTATCTTAAATTATTTTAGGCAGTTTGGGGGAAGGTCAAAAGTTCTTCCAATATCTTCCAAGCATTGATTGTCTTCAGCTTGAAATAATCCACATACCAGAGTGGACATCTTGGGGCAGTCTGCCCTAAACCCCATCAAAGGTTTATGACAACCCTGGGTCTAGCCAGTCTATTGGCACCATTTTTCCAACAGCATTGGTTCACTTCTTGTCTTTGTGTCAGATTTTAATAATTCTCAGAATGTTTCAAATACTTCCATTCTTATTAATTTATTATAGTGATCTGTGATCAGTGAGCTATTTTTTATTTATGCTTTTTGTTGAGGAAGATTAGCCCTGAGCTCACATCCGCTGCTAATCTTCCTCTTTGTCCTGAAGAAGATTGGCCCTGAGCTAACATCCATGACCATCTTCCTCTATTTTATATGAGGGACACATGCCACAGTGTGACTTGACAAGCAGTGTGTAGGTTCGTGCCTTAGATCCAAGGTGGAGCTCATGAACTTAACCACTGAGCCACCAGGCCAGCCCCTGTCATCAGTGATCTTTGTTGTTGGAATTGTCATTGTTTGGGGTTGCCACAAACTGTGCTCCCATAAGATAGGAAACTTAAGAGATGAATGTTGTATGTGTTCTGGTTGCTCCACTGACCAGCAGTTCCCCCATCTCTCTCCCTCTCCTCAGGCCTCCCTATTGCCTGAAACACAACAATACTAATATTAGGCCAGTTAATAACCCTACGATCGCCTTTAAGTGTTCCAGTGAAAGGAAGAGTTGCACGTCTCTCGCTTTAAATCAAAATCTGGAAATGATTAAGCTTAATGAGGAAGGCAGCTCAAAAGCCAAGATAGGACAAAAGCTAGGCCTCTTGCACCAAACAGTTAGCCAAGCTGCGACTGCAAAGGAAACGTTCTTGAAGGAAATTGAAAGTGCTACTCCAGTGAACACACAAATGATAAGGAAGGAAGACAGCCTTATTGCTGATATGGAGAAAGTTTTAGGGGTCTGGCTGGATGATCAAACCAGCCACAACATCCCCTTAAGTGAAAGCCTAGTCCAGAGCAAGGCCCTAACTCTTCAATTATAGGAAGGATGAGAGAGGTGAGGAGGCTGCAGAAGAAAAGAATGAAGCCAGCAGAGGTTGGTTCATGAGGTTTAAGGAGAGAAGCCATCTCCATGACATGAAAGTGCCAGGTGAAGCAGCAAGTGCTGATGGAGAAGCTGCAGCAAGTTACAGCGAAGATCTAGCTAAGATCACTAGTGAAGGTGGCTGCTCTAAACAACAGAGTTTCAATGTAGATGAAACAGCCTTTTATTGGAAGAAGGTCCCTTCTAGAACTTTCCTACCTAGAGTGGAGAAGTCAATGCCTGGCTTCAAAGCTTCAAAGGACAGACTGACTCTCTTGTTAGGGGCTAATGCAGCTGGTGACTTTAAGTTGAAGCTTTGCTCATATACCATTCCAAAAATCCTAAGGACCTTAAGAATTGTGCAAAATCTTCTCTGTGCTCTATAAATGGAACAATAAAGCCTGGAGGACAGTACATCTGTTTACAACATGGTTTACTGAATATTTTAAGCCTACTGTGGAGACCTACTTCTCAGAAAAAAAGATTCCTTTCAAAATATTACTGCTCATTGACAATGCACCTGGTCAGCCAAGATGTCTGATGGAGATGTTCAATGTCCATCAGATATTGTTTTCATGCCTGCTAACACAACATCCATCCTGCATGACCTGGGGAGTCATTTTGATTACGGACCATGGAGTAATTTCGAGTTTCAAGTCTTATTATTTAAGAAATAGTTGTCATAAGGATATAGTTCCCATAGAGAGTGGTTCCTCTGATGGATCTGGGCAAAGTAAATTGAAAATCTTCTGGAAAGAATTCACCTTTCTAGATGCCATTAAGAACATTTGTGAATCATGTGAAGAGGTCAAACTATCAATATTAACGGGAGTTTGGAAGAAGGTGATTCCAACCCTCATGGATGACACTGAGGGATTCAAGACTTCAGTGGAGAAAGTAACTGCAGATGTGGTGGACAGAGCAAGAGAGCTAGGATTAGCAGTGGAGCGTACAGATGTGACTAATGGCTGCACTCTCATGATACAACTTTAATGGATGAGGAGTTGCTTCTTATGAATGCGAAAAGAAAGTGGTTTCTTGAGATGGAAGCTACTCCTGGTGAAGATGCTGTGAAGATAGTTGAAATGACAACAAAGGATTTAGAATATTACATAAACTTAGTTGATAAATCAGTGACAGGGTTTGAGAGGACTGACACCAATTTTGAAAGAAGTTCTAGTGTGGGCAACATGCTATCACACATTTCATGTTACAGAGAAACTGTTCAAGAAAGGAAGAATCAATCAATGCAGCAAACTTCACTGTTGTCTTATTTTAAGAAATTGCCACAGCCACCCCAACCTTCAGCAACCACCACCCTGATCAGTCAGCAGCCATCAACATGGAGGCAAGACCCTCCCCCAGGAAAAAGATTACAACTTGCCAAAGGTTCAGATGGTGGTTTGCAGTTTTTAATTAATAAAGTGTTTTTAATTAATGTATATACATTGTTTTTTTAGACATAATGCTATTGTATACTTCATAGGCTATAGTATGGTGTAAACATAACTTTCAAATGCACGGGGAAACAAAAAAATTCAAGTGGCTCACTTTCTTATGATACTCATTTTCTTGTGGTGGTCTGGACTGAACCCCTAATAACCTCGAGGTATGCCTGTATAGTTTCAGCACTTAGATTTAGGTCTTTGATCCATTTTGAGTTAATTTATGTGTGTGGTGTGAGGTAGGA